>NC_069723.1:25302310-25329810 GCF_027358585.1 Pangasianodon hypophthalmus | reverse complement strand
GATAATGATTTGCTTTACAACGTTATTAGAGCTTAACTCGCACTTCCAGATAGCAAAAAAAAAAACCTCCATCCATCAGAAACATGGAAAGATTCGTCTTAAAACTAAAACTGTTGCAAAAACGTTGTAGGAATGTTCTATGAAAATCCCCAGAACTGTGATGATATTATCTGGACTGTAATGCTTTCAACACAATACACTTTATAGTTGCGAAGTTACAAAAATAATGTTGTTGTAATTCGGGATGTAATAATGTTTTGCTTCAGAATATTTATGGAAATTTTTAAAGTAGAAAAACAGACATCATGCAAATGTTTGTTGCTACTATTAAAACCATCGCAGCAATGGTGTCGCATTGTTTAAAATGTTTTTTCCAGAACTGCAAAGTCCAAAAAATCGAAATTGTTAGCTGCGTCATTAGCATACGCGGGAAAACTTGCTAGCAGGAACGCATCTCCGTAAGTTCTCACTGATAAATGATCTAACAGGTAACTAGAACCAACGTTCTGCTAACCTGCAGCAGTAGCTGTTTGACATGGCGCTTTGAAAAGTCTGAAAATGTGAACGCAAACTAAGAAATAAAATAATATTATAAATGTGACGTAAAAACATTCTCAGTAATTGCTGAGTTTGAATGTGACTTGATGGACTGCTCTAGAAACCAAACTGCTTCCTCATCAAGTTCACAAACAGGTTCATTACAGCTGCAGGTATCTTGGCTCTGTGCACAGAAAAACATTTCCAGAGAAACGTCTTGTTATCTATCTCTGTCTCCATTTTTTTCTTTTGTTCCTTTAATCAGACTGTGAGAAATTCTGAGAAAACAGAGCTGTCTAGAAAACATGTTTGTGTTTGTCTTTCGCTTTTCTGCCAAAACTGCAATAAAATCATCTCACGCATTTTATTAGTCTCTCTGATGAGCTGGGAAAGAGTTCAAACGCATGACGAAGCATGCCAAGCTGTAATTTACCCCAGCACTATCCGCCCCTGCTCTGCGCCTCTAGGCTTCTTTATACAACTAAACGAAATGAGCTAGCCAGAACATGAGACAGTTTCTGGGTTAAAATGAGTGAAACAGGCTTAATAAGATGAGATAAACGTTATTAATCCCCGAAGGGAAATTCAGGTTAATCGTCTGGTGTTTGTATAAAGAGAAATATTTATTATTGTTAAGCGTGAGATCCCATTTTGCGCAGTGTGGACTTTAAGGTTTAGGGGGAGTTAGTCTCGGGGTGAGTTATGGCTTATCATTTTCATGTTTATTCGGATTTTTAAGGTTGTGTTAAACTCCACTGAACACCATGTCCCTGTGCCTATTGTCCTGTTTTGGGAAAGCTGTACTGTCTTGTGTTGTTTGCACACTTGCACTTTATGTAGTCTCATGTAGCTGTGTGTAGTCTTGTTTAGTTGTGTGTGTGTGTGTGTGTAGTCTCATGTAGCTGTGTGTTGTTTTACGTAGCTGTGTGTCGTCTTGTTTAGTTGTGTGTGTAGTCTCATGTAGCTGTGTGTAGTCTTGTTTAGTTGTGTGTGTGTAGTCTCATGTAGCTGTGTGTCGTCTTGTTTAGTTGTGTGTGTGTAGTCTCGTGTAGCTGTGTGTCGTCTTGTTTAGTTGTGTGTGTAGTCTCATGTAGCTGTGTGTAGTCTTGTTTAGTTGTGTGTGTGTAGTCTCATGTAGCTGTGTGTCGTCTTGTTTAGTTGTGTGTAGTCTCATGTAGCTGTGTGTAGTCTTGTTTAGTTGTGTGTGTGTAGTCTCATGTAGCTGTGTGTCGTCTTGTTTAGTTGTGTGTGTAGTCTCATGTAGCTGTGTGTCGTCTTGTTTAGTTGTGTGTGTGTGTAGTCTCGTGTAGCCGTGTGTCGTCTTGTTTAGTTGTGTGTGTGTAGTCTCGTGTAGCTGTGTGTAGTCTTGTTTAGTTGTGTGTGTGTAGTCTCATGTAGCTGTTTGTTGTTTTGTGTCCCAGAGGAACGTTGTTTTGTTTCCCTGTGTGGTTTTATCAGCTGTATATTATGGTTGAAATGACAATAAAAGCCAATAAAACTTTGGATCTGAATGAGTTCGGCTGTAAAGTTGGTAGATAATCTTATAACAGGAAATAATAAATCAATCTGATTATATTTCAAATATTTTCACTTACTAACGTTCACTTTTTTTCAGACTGTCTTACGCTAAACCTCATTCTAACACTAGCGGAAAGATTAAAAACCTAAACCATGCCTTCACGCCTAACTCCAAGGTTCTGGAAGTGGAAGAGTTACGGCTGAGGAAAACTCACAAACCTCATTATTAAAGTTATATTTATAATTCTACTGAATTCTCATAGTTATAACAGTTATAATTAAGGTTAATAGGAATCTAATGACACATCTGTGTTCTGGAAAGTTCAGGAATAAAACTTCTACAGCTCCAGCGCTTGGCCCGAATATTACTGCGCACAGTTAAATAACAATTTAATAATATTTGAAAAGTTTTATGGATTATGTTCATAAAATAGATCTGTATTGTAGGGTCTGTAGATTTTTTTTATTTCTTGTTAAAGGAGTTCCTAATGTTCCTTCAGAACATCAGGTTTCTCAGTTTGTCCAGTAACAGCATGAACAGGACACACACACTCACACACACACACACACACACACACACACTGTAAGAGAATATCACTCTTTTACCTTAAACACTTGACCGAATGAGCCGCTTCCCACCATCTGCACTAGTTCAAAGATCCCTGCAGGGTCCTAAAGAGAGAAGATCATGAGGTCAGTGATAAAACACACACTTTAATACACACTCATCATACACCATGACAGCATCTCACACACACACACGCACGCTTGCTGATGTAATGTACACTAATGTTGTCACTTGTGTGCGTGGCCTGTGCGGCGTTTTATTTTTTTGTTCCATGAGAAACTGTAGTAGACATCCTGTATAACCTAACGTTCATCCACATCACTTTTATTTTTAATTTACATGTTATGTGCTCGGCTTCGTACTAGCTTTGTTCGAGAAATTCTCAATTCAAATGTTGTGGCTCCGTGTTGCACATTTACAGAGAAAACATGCGAATGCAGTTTTACCCAAAAAACCCTGTGCACTCCAAACAATCGCCTTAAATACAGTCCTAAAGCAGCTTTCCAGAAATCTATAAATTCAGGATGTAAATCTTTTTAAATTTATAAATTTAACCCTAATGAGCGAGCCAGAGGTTATGAGGAAGAAACGTTGAGAGGAACCAGACTCATCTGAGTGATAACAGATAGTGCGATTATAAATCTTTTCTCTTCTATAACTGTGTCATCAGGTTCATTACAGCATCAGTGATCATTTCTCTGGCACATAAAAACATTTCTTGAGAAACTCGTAAGCTTTTAACGTCTCACTCTCCGACTGTCTCTGTCTCCAGCGAAGAATTCTTTTTATTCATATCAGATTCTGAGGAACAACTCTGATCATATCTGAGCCGAATACACCACATCATCTTCACCCAGGCTGTGGGTATGAAGTATGAACTCATCTCAAACCTGTCTCCATCCCTACACCCTACACCCTACACCCTAATCCCTAATCCCTAATCCCTAACTCATTCAAACTTAACCCAAACACTCCAGCTCCAGCCCTAAACATTAAAACCCTTATCCATGAGCCATAAACCCTTAATCCTAATTTACACTAAAACTAACTCTAACACTAGCAGACTATAAATGCACACACACACACACACACACACACACACACACACACACACACACACACGAGATGTACGACAAATGATACATGGACAGCCAGGTAGTTTGTTGCTGCTCTAAGGGATGATTCAGTTCTCATATAGCAAATACAGAATGTATTATACAAAAAGCCATCATATCAATAAATAAACAAATAAACAAATAAATAAATAAATAAATAAATAAGGAAGGAAACAGTTCATTGGTGCTCTATCAGCAAAATCACACCACAAAGTTTCAAGTTTCAAGTCTAATTTATTTATATAGCACCATTAACAACAGCAGCAGCTGACCAATGTGCTTTACAGCATCAAATAAAATAAGTAGTAAATAAAACATAAAGTTAATAAATAAAATCACAGCTAAAACCCAAATTACATCAACAACTCGAACAAACAAACAAACAAACAAATAAAGAGTCAACTTAGCTTACCCCGAGAGTAGAGAAATCGATTTTATCCAGAGATGATACTGGAGAATCGTTTGCCATTTTCACATCAAAAAAAAAAAGTAATATTATGACTTAAATAAATAAATAAATAAATTGCAGGCTTTTCCACCGCTGTTGTTTCCTTTCGTTTCAGTTTCAGATCACAAACTGAAGCAGAAGTCTGAGGAGGAGAGATTTATAACACTGTGACACATGATGTAGGCAAAGAAGGAGGCGTGGTGTTTAAACAGGAAAAGCAGGAGATTAACTGCACGCGTTTCATCAGAAATTCAGTGCAGTATATTCTAAACATAATCATAAAAACAGAAGAGGAAGAAAAAACAGTCAGTTACATACAACTAACAAAGTCTGAACAGTCATCTGCTTAAAATTGTTATTATTTAGTACTAAATTAAACGTTTAAATTAAATATTTAAATATCATGGCCTCTTGTAACATATCAATATCACATTAATAAACTATATTATGTATTGTGCAGTAATAATAATAATAATCTGTTAAAAATCATTTATATTTACAATTCTTTAGACTGGTTTCCTTCTTCATTTTATAATTATTTTCTACAGCAATTCTTCATTTTATAATTATTTTCTACAGCAGTTCTTCATTTTATAAATATTTTCTTCACAATAAAAAAGATCTTAGTTTGTTTGGGAAATCCGAATAAAATTCACGGATAAAACATGATGAAAAAAATAAAATAAAAAGGCTTTAGTAAATACAAGTATTAAAATGTCTGCTTAGAAAGTTCAAAGAGGACAATGCCGTGAAAGTTCATTTGAAATTCCTATTATTTCCCTTCCTTTCAACTTTTCATCTTTCTCTGGAAGAGAGATAATGCTCTAAAGATTTGATTTTCCCAAGGGATTCCCCCCCAACACACACACACACACACACACACACACACACCCAGGCTTCCACTTCACTGGAATTGCTTCTTTCTGACTATGTGGTTTGGACCAAATCCAGACACACACACACACACACACACACACACACGCGCGCGAGATGTATGACAACTGATACATGGACAGCCAGGTTAGTTTGTTGCTGCTCTAAGGGATGTTTCAGTTCTCATATAGCAAATCAGAATGTATTATACAAAAAGCCATCATAACAATAAATACATAAATAAACTAACAAGCACACACACGCACACACACACACACACACACACACACAAAACATCTTGTTATCCATTACATATTACACACCTTGTTCCTCATTCCAAGCACAACTGCATGAAGAGGAAATTCAAAGGAAAATGAAGTGGTGTTCACAATACTGTACACAAGTACACAAATAGTGTATATTTCCATCTAGACGCGTTAAACAACTTAGAACATGGCACCTTTTCTATCACACCACACAACTTTTAGGTGAGCAAAAGTATTGGAACAGACAGTCTTAAAGTAAATAACACGTAATATTTGGTTGCATGTCTCTTGCTTGCAATAACTGGTTCAAAGCTGGTGACCCAATGACGTCACCAAACTGCTGCGTTCTTCTTCTGTGATGCTTTTCCAGGTTTGTAGCGCAGCTTCTTTCAGTTGTTGTTAGTTTTGGGGGGTTTCTCCCTTCAGTCTCCTCTTCAGGAGGTGAAATGCTGATCAGTTGGGTTAAGGTCTGCTGATGGACTTGCCCAGTCTAAAACCTTCCACTTCTCCCCTGATGAAGTGCTTTGTTGTGTTGCAGTGTGTTTTGGGTCGTTGTCTTGCTGCATGATGAAGTTCCTCCCAAGTAGATTGGACGCATTTCTCTGTAAATTGGCAGACAGAATGTTTCTGTAGACGTCTGACTTCATTCTGCTGCTACCATCATGAGCTCCATCATCAATACAGATTAGTGAGTCTGTTCCAGAAGCAGCCATGCGAGCCCAAGCCATGACACTACCTCCACCATGCTTCACCCATGAGCTCGTATGTTTTGGATCATGAGCAGATCCTTTCTTTCTCCACACTTTGGCCTTTCCATCACTTTGGTAGAGGTTCATCTTGGTTCCAGAGCTTTTGTGGATCATCTCTGTATTTCCCTGTGAATTCCAGTCTGGCTTTCTGACTCTTACTGCTGATGAGAGGTTTTCATCTTGTGGTTTGGCCTCTGTATTTCTGCACTTGAAGTCTTCTTCGAGCAGTGGATTGTGAAACCTTCACTTCTCCCCTGTGGAGGTTGTTGGTGATGTCACTGACTGTTGTTTTTGGGTTTTTCTTCACTGCTCTCACGATGTTTCTGTCGTCGACTGCGGTTATTTTCCTTGGCTGATCTGTTCCATGTCTGGTTGCCAGCACACCAGTGGTTTCTTTCTTTTTCAAGACATTCCACATTGCTGTATTGGCTATGCCCGATGCTTGTGCAATGGCTCCGATGGATTTTCTCTCTTTTCACAGTTTCAAAATGGTTTGCTTTTCTCCCATAGACAGCTCTCGGGTCTTCATGTTGGTTTGTCCATTTTAACAACAAATGCAGTGTTCACAGATATACAATTGTATAGAATGTCTTTGCATGCTGTAGCATTAAGCTTTCCCTCACTGAAACTAAGACGCCCAAAATTGTTCCAAACATGGATGATCAAACCCTTACTTAACAACATAGTGTGTAAGTAAATCACTCATCTCTTGCTGAAGTTCTCCAAAGCAACTTACAATTCAGACAGGAACTGTAAGGACCCAACCATGCCAGCTTGACAATGCTGGGGTTTGAACTCACAACCTTTCTCCACTTGCAGATGTACTTGGATTAGTTATGTTGTTGAGTGCACACTAGTCTCTTTATGCTAAAACTTAGCTACCGGTTGGAGAGCCGTTCTCGGTAAACACATAAACTGGAGTGATGCTGAATAAACAAACACTACTAAGACAGCTAAGTATAAAGCTGCATAAAGTAAAAGAATGCGTTACTGGGTCTTAAACAGAGAGAATTCCTTTCACTATCAAAAAGGTCAAGAAGCACAATCAGTCTCTATCACACAGTACATCAAGGTGGGTGAGATACACTTTATACAGTGAAAATTTACAGTGGAATATAGATATCCATCTCACCGGCTCTCGCTCAGGCCTGGACCTGCTGACTGAACACGTCACACAACAGAGCCATAACAATCACAACACACTGTGATTTAAAAAATGTTAACGCTTACACTCGTCACTCTTCTTTCCAGCTTTCTTTTCTTTACAGTACTGTTGTTGTTTTTGGTGAAATGGCTACCAGATTGAGTTTGGAGCAAAGAACAAGGTTCCATGATTAGTAACCTAACCTCTCCTGTAGTGTCATATAAACATTTATTTTTATTTATTTATTTATTTATTTGAAAGACCCTGTTTATTTGGCTACTGTCCGTGGTTTGTTTGAATCTTTGCCTTCCTCTGATTTGTATATTATCCTGTTCATCTAAACTGTACATCACTGAAATTGTGCTTTATTTCCTTTACCCTGAATAAACACTGACGTGTATTTAATTCCACTCTGAATACAGCCACCTGTGAACAGCGCAAACAGAAACACTTTTGTCTCCTTCTTTTTGACAGCTATTCATTAAGAGAAGAAGACTGAGTTCTGGATAGAAGGTTCCCTAGAAATCGACTGAAAAGAAAAGAAACTGCCGGAGCGCAGAACTTGTATAACTCAAAAGAAAGCAGCAGGTTCAATGAGAAATTCTTAAATAAGATATTTCCTGCTACTAAAAATAACAAAGTCATGTTAGTCTAGTCTGATAAACTATACAATGACGTTGTTGCTTTATATAATAATACTAACAATAATTACGATTAGGCAAATCATTAATAAACAGATATGACAAGGTTTTGGACCCTATATGGGATGTTTTAGCCGCTGGAAACTCCTCCATAAGCACTGGCTCTTTCCTGGATACTTTAAGTATTGCTATGGAGAAGCTACTGCTAATGAGAGCAAATCTAGACCCTAATCATTTTAATATCTAAGTATCAGTATCTAAACTGTTCTTTAAAGCGAGAACTCGCCAAATACATTTTTAACAAACAATTCTTAGAAATATTCCAGTCAGGTTTTCAGACACAGTGCCAGAGACGGCACAGGTAAAATATTCGCTGCTAATAAACCATCTATTTTTGTTTGAATTGCGCTCAGTGTAGATGTTGATTGTAAGGTGTTGATACACAGACTCTCAGGTAAGTTCAGAAGGCAGCAGTTCCTCAACACGAGGAAATTACCTATAATAATAATAATTTATGTCACTAATGGAGTTCCACAGTGGTTCATCTTAGGGTTCATTCTTTCTTTTAATGAACAAAACCCATGATACATACACAATATGTACATATTAGTAGTCTTTAAGCAAATTAATGACCTATATACATTCAGCTATCTATTCCTGACTGATAAGTCTACTGTGATTGGAATTCTGTTTGTCTGACATTAGATTGTAATCCTACTGCTCTATTGTTCTGCATATCAGAAAAAAATATCTCTAAGGCAGCTCTTTTGTCATGTAGGAACCTGATTAAAGTCACACCTGTTCTCTCTAACAATTATGCTGGGCTGTGAAATTGGCACCAGCGGACTGGAACATCGCAATGCTTTCTGGAATTTTGTTCTGTAGTGAAATATTTCTTAGTAATGCCATAAACGGTTCCACCCCACTCCACTTCAGAAAACTTTTGCTCTATTAAGATTCACTATTCCTGCTTTAATGTTCTTTTTCAGGAGCCAAATCGATGAAAAGCAACCAAAGATCACCAACAGCCCATCAGAATCTGTCACTAACAGACAACATACATGGAAGAAAAGATGGGATTTAGTCTCTAATAGGTTCTACAAAGCTTTCGTCAAATCGTGCAGTTATTGTTCAGGATTCAGACACATTTACATTTTTTTTTTTTAAGGATTTTTCCCAATTTGTTCACCTGCAGTTTCCCACACACCAGCCAGCTCTCCCGTACCAACCGGCGAAGACTAACACATGCTTCCTCCAAGACACCTGATGCCAATACTGCATCTTTTCAAGCACAGAGCGGCGTAACACACTCGGAGGAAAGCGCTGTCTTCAGTATAGCAACGTCTTCAGCATACACGAGTTCACAGACAACCCTAATTAGCTAACGTCACTGTGATCGACAGAGAAGAGAGACTATTCCCCCCTGCAAATTTGCTCCCTTGCCTGCTGGCTGGTCACAGCTGAAACCCAGAGCTCAATCTACGAGGACACACTCAGAGCTACTAATTATTTAAACAATCAATCAACAAGACACACCTGTCGGTCACACGTTCCGATATTTTTGATCACTTGAAAAATGGTTGGGTTCAAACAGAAGGTTTTAAGTTCTAAGTTGTCTAACACTTCTGGACTTAAATATCAAGAAATGAAAGCTGAAATTCATATTCATGTTTTGACCTCAAACTCAAAAGTCTTCAATGTGTAGCAGAACAATAGAACGGGCCTTGCTGCTCCAGCGTTTTCAGAGGAAACTGGAAGTGAATGTAAGTGAACCCTGTGAGTGCACTGATCATCCTGTAGATAGCTAACCATCGTGCGTGCGTGCTTGCATGCATGTGTGTGTGTGTGTGTGTGTGTGTGTGTGCCTGCTATGCTAGTTAGCCTTAGCTTGCTATTGAGTGGTCCAGCACCTGCTAGTTGGTTAAACTGAAAACAAGCGCGTGTCAGTGAATAAACTAATCCCGTGCGTTAAAGACGTGAGTGTGATGATGCTGAATGATGCCTGGAATGTGATGCTGAGGTTTTACTACAGTAAATAATGCAGATACTAAAGCAGCTGATCTCGGTCTATAAATCTAAATACGTGCTTGTTTGAGCATGATTTCTTACTGGATTCCCTTCTAAGTAAAAAGGGCATGAAGTGGTGTTTTGGTGCTGTTATCCTATCAACATATGCCCTATCAATCATTTGTGGGTATCAAGACTCTGTGACTCAATTAAAAACAGTTTTTTTTTACAGTTATATAGAAGCTTTTATTATTCTCTAAAATTCACCCACGCTGTATGCCAAGCATTGGCAGTGTAGGTGCATCTCATAAAGGTGACTCATTGTTTTGACAGTCCATTAACTATCTGATTGTCCCCTGGAGAAAGAGGCGTGGCTTCTAGTGAATTTCCCTCATCTGACTTCAGAGGAAACTGGCAGAGACCAAACAAACCAGTTTTGTGAAGAGGATACGATTTCTATAAACCTGTTGCAAGGATCAGTCCTTGTTACACTCTTTTTCCACACTTCGTGCATGTCAGTGGACATGTCCTGCCAGGTCTAGAGCAATTTATTGGTTACACAACTGCACTATTTGTCCATGTAGTGCACAGTTATAGAAGGGAATGATTTATAATCGCACCATCCGGCGTCACTCAGGTGAGGATGGTTCCCTTTAGAGTTTCTGGTTCCTCTTGAGGTTTCTTCCTCAGATCATCTCCGGGAGTTTTTCCTCTCCACCGTCACCTCTGACTCACTCATTAGGGATAAATTCACAGGGATAAATTCACATATTTATAATATATCTTTTTTTTTTTTTGTGAATCCATTTATTTCTGTAAAGCTGCTTTGTGACAATGTCCATTGTTAAAAGCGCTATACAAATAAAATCGAATTGAATTGAATTAAAGCATAATCCAGGTCAGGTCTATAAATCAGATCTAGAATAAAATAATAACCAAACATCTACCTGGTCTTGATATTTTGGGGAATTTTACCCAGTTCCACTTACATCAGACTACATATTTTTAATTTTTAACAACAGCTGTTAGTTCAATTACACCAGACTACATATTTTTTTTTAAAAATTTGGGGGCTTTTTCATTCATTTCATGATGTGCAGCGAGAAAACAAAACTAAACTAAACTAATAGCACTCAAGGAAATATCAATTTTGCTTTGATCCAGACTCGACGAATGAACTAACAGTTGTGAAAGAATGCTTAAACTGAACAACCAAAGATCACCAACAGCCAATCAGAATCTGTGACTAACAGACAACATACATGGAAGAAAAGATGAGGTTTAGTCTCTAATAGGTTGCACAGGTTGAGCAGGTGAGCAATACTTCGTACGGTCAGTAATTGAGCAACTCTTCAAAGTGGCCTGTATGGTAGATGATTGGCCTGTATAGTGTTTATGGTTGTGACATCAGTACAGGTGCTGTTTACTGACAGGATTAATGACCTTCCTGCTGTTTTCATTCTCTCGAGATTAATCATTAAAGGATGCTTCCAGGTACCGTATGTGTGTGTCACTGAGTCTCATGTCTTGCACTTCATAATGTTTAGACTATAGGGACAGTCTTCCTGTAAAGTGGTCTGGTGGCTAGAAATCCTAAAAAAAAAGTTTCCATGCAGTTTAATATGTTATATTAATTATATTAAATATTATATTATCTGTGACTCTGTGACAGTACTATTACTCTACATTTAGAGATATGAGTGATATATTTTCTTTATGAGGATTGTGGATAATAGGTGCCTTGCCTTAATTTTCTATTAACACATCATGTGCACATCACCTTAGCATGAATAATAATATCATTACTCTACAGTGATAAAGCAGAAATTAACACCTATTAGTTTAAATTAGGACCTCTCACCTGCAGCAGTGTTCCACCTGAAACAGTCTCTCACCTGAAACAGTCTCCAATCTGAAACAGTCTCTCACCTGCAGCAGTGTTCCACCTGAAACAGTCTCTCACCTGCAGCAGTGTTCCACCTGAAACAGTCTCTCACCTGCAGCAGTGTTCCACCTGAAACAGTCTCTCACCTGCAGCAGTGTTCTACCTGAAACAGTCTCTCACCTGCAGCAGTGTTCCACCTGAAACAGTCTCTCACCTGAAACAGTCTCTCACCTGCAGCAGTGTTCCACCTGAAAATCTCTCACCTGAAACAGTCTCTCACTTGAAGTAGTGTCCCACCTGAAATCTGTCAGGAATCCAGGGGTTCTTAAGACCTGTAAGTGGACAGGTATTGCACGTTGGTCTCTCTAAACCGGGGACCAACTCAGCACATAGTTATAAGAGAATGGCTTTTGGAAATCTAAATCGTTAGCCAGTCATCATGGCAAGAACAAAAATGTTCTTGTTTGGTTGGCGTGAGCTTCTAACAATACCAAAATGTCTAAGACTGTCCGTTACAGTCCTGCTATCTGACTGCCGTAAGTCGTTCTTTGTTGCTTTTGGTTCATGAAGTGAGTCGAATGTATCAGTTATCATTGTGTTTTCTGATACAGTGTTCTGAGGTTAAATTGTTCGAATCGCACCAGAACCAACAACATGAATGTTGCATGGACGCCACACAAAGTTTTGTTTCCATTCAAAAGCAAAGAAATTCCTTTACTGCCACTTTAAATGTCAATTATTCCTCAGAAACTTCATGCTGAAGTGCTAAAAAAACCACACCGTATTATTTAACAGTCACGCAGTTTAGTGGAATGCAAAGTAAACATTCTTGTTCAGATAAGAGCATTTCTGTGTTATCTTTCTATCTTTCTTCTTTTTTTAAATCTCACTAGCTCTGGTTGTAATTCATACTGATAACTTGTTTCCACAGCACACATTCAGCTTTGTTGGACGAGTGCTGACTTGCTGCTGCTGACTTTACTTTCTCAATGAAAAAGAACAATCCTCTTAGCACCGCTGGCTTTATAAATTTACATCAGTAATTCATGGGAGATTAGATGTGAGGTGTAGAAAAGAACCAAGACCAATTTATATAAAAGAACCAAAAAAGAAAAAAAACCAATGTGCTGGTCACACAGGTGTAGATTTACACTTTTATTAAACATCCTGTGGCAAAAACATACACAAACCTTTTTTTTTTTTCTCAGGTACCTTTCTACTGAGCGCATTGTGTGTCCTTCATGTCTTTCCTTTTCTTTTTAAAAATGATCCAATAAGAAAGAGCAAGCTGAAGCAGGGCTGATGTGCTGTTTCGCTGTACTTCAGCATGGGTGTGGAAATTTCTACCTTTTTTTCTCGTTTTATTAACTCATAGTTCATGATGAAACCTGTTATTAGAGAGAAAGCGTGTGAATAAATCTGATGAAAGAGTGTTAAGTAAAAAATGTTATTTATGTTCATTACAGTTAGAGCGTGCCAGATCTGCCAGAATTCAATTCAAATCAATTTTATTTATAAAGTGCTTTTAACAATGGACACGGTCACAAAGCAGCTTTACAGAAATAAATAAATTCAGGATATAGATTTTAAGTGTATGAATTTATCCCTAATGAGTGAGTCAGAGGTGACGGTGGTGAGGAAAAACTCCCGGAGACGATATGAGGAAGAAACCTCAAGAGGAACCAGAAACTCTAAAGGCAACCATCCTCATCTGAGTGACGCCGGATAGTGTGATTATAAATCATTCCCTTCTATACCTGTGCACTACATGGACACATAGTGCAGTTGAGTCACCAGGAAATTCATTATAGTTTCACATGAAGTCTATTTTATTTAAGTTATCAACTGTTTACTAGAACTGAGTGTAAAACTGTTCTTGGGAATTGTAGCTCAACAGAGAGAGACAGAGAGAGAGAGAGAGAGAGAGAGAGAGTCAGGTATGCTAATTGTCACATGGTTAAGTGCACAATGTAAAGCCCTAGGCACTGGTGGTTTTACGGTTAAGGCTCTGGGTTACTGATCAGAAGGTCGGGGTTTCAAGCCCCAGCACTGATAAGCTGCTGCTGCTGCTGTTGGGCCCTTGAGCAAGGCCCTTAACCACATCTGCTCCAGGGGTGCCGTATCATGGCCAACCCTGCGCTCCTATGACCCCAGCTTCCTAGCAATCAGGGATAAGTGAAACACTGCATTTCACTGGCTCTGTACTCGCACTCTGCACAATGACAGTAAAGCTGAATCTAAAGCAGGCAGCCCCTCGTTACTGCACACACAGAAAACATGACCCTCAAATCCTGAACTTTGATACGGGACATTCAGTTTCACAATGACTCCATGGCATGCTGTTGGATAAAACATTAACTTTGTTTGAGCTTAAAACTTCAGCGTCACTTTTTACCACCACAAGCTGTCTCCCCGTGTGTGTGTGTGTGTGTGTGTGTGTGTGTGTGTGTGTGTGTGTGTGTATCGGGAGTGTATCTCTGTTCCCTCAGCTCCATATTCCTTAACTTTGATGCATAGAGGGAACTTGTTCTGAAGGTCATCTGGTTCATCCCTAAAAAAAAAAAAAATTACAAACCACTTCACAATGGTTTTCATCAGATTCCTGTATTAGTCAACAACATATTAGTCTATATATATATAAGCAGATTTGCTAGTTAAATACAGGATACATTTAAAATTTTAAATAATTAATTAAAATCATTAAATTAAAAAAAAGAAATTAAAATAACGGAATTAGTGGAAAACACTCTCCAAATCTGAGCTCACTGTTATTACTGATGAGGGATTTGGGAAGACAAATGTACGTAGCTAAGGTAATCATATAAGGGTGAGTCAAATGAAAAGTTTAAAAATGTGACATAAATGAGAGAAACAGTAGATTAAATTTATAGTCTCAAAAATTAAAATGTACTAATACTCCATTGTTCAGAATCTCCACTTCTACTGCTGCCTTTAACCCGATACACGTTCGTGACACCTAACTGCAGTGAGCAATGCAAAATATTAAAACTAACGTTTCAGTTAGATTCACTCTTAAAAAAATACACAAATAAATTGTGTGCGTGTGCATGTGTGTGTGTGTGTGTGTGTGTGTGCGTGTGTGTGTGTGAACATTGTCTCAAAGCAGCTTTACAGAACATATGAAACAAAAAACATGCAAACAGTCCTAGATGTTAGACAGAATTATCCCTAGTGAGCAAGTCTGAGGCGACTGGAGAGGAAAAACTCCCTGAGATGATGTGAGGAAGAAACCTTGAGAGGAACCAGACTCAGAAGGGAATCCATCCTCATCTGGGTGACACTGGAGAGTGTGATATGAACAATGTCCTTTCTGCATTTATTTATAGTCATGTAGGTTGTTGTCTTCCTCAAAGTCCTCAAAGTGCACATAGGCTTGGCAGCGTTGCTTTGAACACCCAGATCCTCACGAGGCAGAACCCGGCTGGAGCAGGTCCATCTCCGGATGCCTCAGGATCCTCGTAGGGTTGGACTCGTCTACTGGAGCTGGAACCATCTCTATGTGCCTGAGGATGGGTAGAAGAAGGGAAACAAGTGGAAAGGAATTAGCGTAGCTGCTGTTCATAATATTAGTAAGCCCTAAATCATAATGTGCAATTAATCAGATGTCCTGAAGCACAAGGTTATGAAATGCTCTTTGTTTGTTTTACATACCCTAGTCGCAGAGTTGAGGGATTTGGGTCATGTTGCTGGCTTATTTCATATTATATAATATTATATTATTGTTATCTCAACTTTTGGGTATTTAAAGTGATTGCAGCTCAGAATTTGGTTTATTTTTTCCGCTAGAAATGTGATATCAGCATCGGGGTTGGTTTTGCTGCTGCAGCGTCACCGGATAGAACACAAAGCCGGTGAGATTCTCAGTCTCAGTCACCGTGAAGTGCATAAAAATAAAGTCCCTTATTATTTACACACAGAAAACATTACGTTACATACAAAATGACCTTCAAATATTTACATATAGCTAACATATCAGTCTGGTTTTTTCTAACAGGACTAGTTAGCTAGTCAGGTTAATTGTTTCCTAACTTTAACACTGTGTTGATTTCATAATATATTGTATAACTTCTCCAGCAACATTACCTGAAATTATTCAAGTCTGGAATCTGCACTGGACTTTAGATAGCGTCATATATCAGCAGATTTGCTAGTTAAATACAGGCTAAATTTAAAATTATAAATAATTAATTAAAATTATGAAATTAAAATAATGGATTTAGTGGAAAACACTCTCCAAATTTGAGCTCACTGTTATTACTGATGAGGGATTAGACTCACTCTTCTACACAACAAACAAATCATTTTGAAACAAAAAAAAAATAATAAAATCGTGTGTGTGTGTGTGTGTGTGTGTGTGTGTGTGTGTCGGGAGTGTATCTCTGTTCCCTCAGCTCCATACTCCCGAACTTTAATGCATGTTCAGAAAGTTTTTTTTTTTTTTTTTGGTTCATCCCTAAAAAAAATAAAAAAATTACAAACCACTTCACAATGGTTTTCATCAGATTCCTGTATTAGTCGACAACATATTAGTCTATATATATATATATATATATATATATGTATATGTATATATAAGCAGATTTGCTAGTTAAATACAGGATACATTTAAAATTTTAAATAATTAATTAAAATCATTAAATTAAAATAATGAAATTAAAATAACGGAATTAGTGGAAAACACTCTCCAAATCTGAGCTCACTGTTATTACTGATGAGGGATTTGGGAAGACAAATGTACGTAGCTAAGGTAATCATATAAGGGTGAGTCAAATGAAAAGTTTAAAAATGTGACATAAATGAGAGAAACAGTAGATTAAATTTATAGTCTCAAAAATTAAAATGTACTAATACTCCATTGTTCAGAATCTCCACTTCTACTGCTGCCTTTAACCCGATACACGTTCGTGACACCTAACTGCAGTGAGCAATGCAAAATATTAAAACTAACGTTTCAGTTAGATTCACTCTTTAAAAAATACACAAATAAATTGTGTGCATGTGTGTGTGTGTGTGTGTGTGTGTGTGTGTGTGTGTGTGTGTGTGGGAACATCACGGGCCGTGTGAATCAGTCTGATTCAGTCATCTTTAGCTCGGGCTTGTGACCTTGTGTGTGGAAATACTGAAAGATCCTCTGGGGCCATTAACCATTCGATTCTTTAAATTATATTTCACACACACACTGTTTTACTGGATAAATAACTAAAATTTATTTAGGATATTTATTATTATAGTATTATCATACTTACAGTGTTTTGCATAATTGTACCAAATACATTTTGAATAAATAAACTGTATATAAACAATATTGTAGTTATTTTGTTGTATAAAATGAACGTGGGCATTTAATATAAAACTGGGAGCAAACTAACACTTTGGGATGATTACTCAAAATAAATTTATCAGTTTTATAACAATTGTGTGTGTGTGTGTGTGTGTTTGTTTTGTTTTTAACTTTTGTTTTAATAATGTTATAATGAGTTTTTATAATAGAGAATTCTGTTCAGAGCCCTGTTCTTGTTTCACTATCAAATTAGACATCAAGAACCATTAGGACCAAAATATTATTATTATTATTATTATTATTATTATTATTATTATTATAGTATTAATAGCAGCATAATGTACTACTTCTATAGTAATAGTAGTACTAATAATAATAATAATAATAATAATAATAAATAGTAGTATTAGTAGCAGTGGTATATTTCATGTGTTTCACACGTTTGTCAGTTTAATTTGTAAGATTTTTAAGTCTTTTATACTTTTTAGATTTTTTTTAAAAAACTCTTTTTGTCCTGATGAGCACACAGTCAGATATAGTAACATCTGAAATATTACTGAAGTTTCTGAAATACTCAAACCAGCCCACCTGATACCAACAACCATGCCACGATCATTTAAAGTCACAGAGATCACACTTTTGCTTCATTCTGAAGTTTGATGTGAACATTAACTGAAGCTCTTGACCTGCATCTGCATGAGTTTCTGCATTGTGCTGCTGCCACATGATTGGCTGATTAGATAACTGCATGAATGTGCAGTTGTTCCTAATAAAGTGGACAGTGAATGTATATAAGAAGAGCACGTGCAGAACCCGTCTGTGTTATAGGACACATTAAAAGCTGTCTGGAGCACCATCTAGAGGAAGGCACGGATTTTAGTCCTTAATTGTCAAATCCATGTCTTCACACATGGACGTTTTTTTTTTTAAGCCAGAATTTGCTAGCAGTGTGATTCATCTCAGATTTTCCAATAATACAGTTTGGCCAGGATGCAGGAAATTTTAATTTTTAGCTTACTCATCTACTAACTTCCTTCTCCTGCAATTTGAACTTCAAAAAAAACCACCTTAAATAGTTATGTCATAACTGAGCACACAGGTTTTCTTTCCCCAGTGGAGGAAACAGAATTCATCTGAACTCCATGGTGATTTTTCTGCTGAATTATTTCCACGCAGTTTTCACAGTCTGATGCTGAGGACGACCTCCAACACAGACAGCCTGAAGATCACCATGAGATTACTGTGGGTGGTATGACGTAGAAATCATAAAGATGTCTGTGGATGTTCTTCCTTGGATAGTCTTAGGACTGCAATTGCTAAGTTTGTACTCAAGTCTCCATCACTGAACAGTTAATAACTTCAGTTTGATCCAGTCGACTTTAAGTTAAAACTATAATGAATTCAGAAGTGACTCTGATGCTCATACTCAAGTTCTTGGTTGCACAACTGCACTATTTGTCCATGTAGTACACAATAATAGAAAGGAATGATTTATAATCGCACTATCCGTTGCACCCAGATGAGGATGGTTCCCTTTAGAGTCTGGTTCCTCTCAAGGTTTCTTCCTCACATCGTCTCCGGGTGTTTTTCCTCACCACCGTCACCTCTGACTCACTCATTAGGGATAAATTTATACATTTACAATTTATATCCTGAATTTATACATTTCTGTAAAGCTGCTTTGTGACAATGTCCATCGTTTAAAGCGCTTTACAAATAAAATTGAATTGAACTGAACTGAAGTAATAGCAGCTTACTGAAGTCCCACTGCTCTGTTCTTACGGTTTACACACAAAACTATGCGACAAGAAGAGACCCACATTTATTCATTTATAAACGAGAATAACGAATTATAACACAGCAGATTATTATATAATCATGTTTAATTGATTTGTTAGTTTACATGAACTGAAACAAAAACAAATAAAAGAAATAAAAGTGTGCTGAAATGCTACAGACGCACCACATGGTGAATTACAGAGAATAAATTACAAGATGATAAAAAAAAAAACAGGGTTTATAGACGAAAGAAAAAAAAATAATTGACATACACAAGACATGTTGCCTTTTTCCCTGAACGGCAGTCAGGTATAAAAGCGTGAGTGCACTCAAGTTATTATGAACTGATATTAAACTGATATTAAACTCATGGCTTTGTTTACCTGAACAAAACTCCATGAAAGTTCTGACAAACATGAGAAACAAAAAAAAAAAAAAACCTGTTTTTCTGATCAAGACGTCATTTAGAAATGTAGCTAACATGCAAGTTCTGTGTTCTGTGATTAAAATTAACATGCTAACATAACTCCAGCTCACTAGCTTACGTGACTAACTTGCTAGTTAGCCTGAATTAGCTATCTAGCTAGCTGTGTTATTGGTTAAACAGGAGAACATTAGTCTAGTTTCTGCTAGTTCCGGATCTACAGGTAGAGCGATAATCTAGCACGATGGCTAAAAGTGCTAATGTATAATAAACACTGAAGAACCCGAACACGTTGCTGCGTAAGTTTTTCGGATTTTCGGTTAAAGCGCTGCGTACCCAGACGGCCTGCTCCTAAAAGGAAATGAAACCAGTTTTGTGTTGTGCACTCAGACTTTCAGTCCCGCATGTAAACATTGAAATTACTTTAAAATGTCCTTTAGACGAACGAATTGCGACGGATGACGCGTATAAAATAAAGCGCAGATGTTCATCGAAGCACTTTTTGAGGAACCGTTTTGAGGAAATTCGTCCTCACGAGTCATCTTCCTGCGTGTCGGCGTCTTCAGGTCCAAATTTCAGTAGGCACCATGGCTTCTAAATAAAAATAATATTAAAAATATTTTTAATAAACAGTTAGTAACGTGTACTGACATTTTCACTTCACGCTATGACAATGTGGTCTAAAAATATTACAGAATTAATTCAGTGTTTTAAAAAAAGTTGTGAAAATGAAAGAAAATGATTATTATTAAATCTTTGGACAAATAATTTATTTTGTTTTTATATATACAAGGATGTGTAAAGAAACATTTGTACAAGGTGTGTGTGTGTGTGTGTGTTTTCAGTAATAAGTGATGTGTGTATTAATCACAGAGATGGGCGTGTCTTCATCACATCACGCTCATCACACTATAAATTCCATACATACTACACACACCTCGTTTTAATACACACTGGGCCTCGTTTTAATACACACTGGGCGTGGCTTGTGATCATTAGTAGGTCACATGACCATAACATGTCTGCTAGGAACTCAGTAACTTCCCTAAAAGCCCCGGAAGCGTCTCTTCTCTGACACGCCCTTTAAAAACCTCGTCTATATTTTATTGTTCTAGCGTTACATTCGCAGTTTGTCGTACCTTTAGTGCCAACAGAAGGCATGAGGTTCTGTTCACTCAGGAAGTCGAGCGGAAACTGAACCAGGAAGCCTCGGATCTTCTTCAGCATCTCCTGAGCTTTAGCCGGGTCTTCTTTATCCAAACCGGGTTTGGTCTGGAAGCTCAGAAGCTCCTGGAGATTCCTCACCAAACTGGAGGGAAGACAACGAAACACCTGCAACACACACACACACACACACACGTCAACAAAAAAAATGACATGAAAGGCTTATTATGAACATTAATGAGATACGTTCGCTAAGAATAATAGCTAATTTTTAAGCTAATGTTTAGCAAATGCTGCGATCTACTGAGGCTAGTTAGCGCATGGTAGCTGCTAATAACCTAACTTACCACTTTACATTTTGAACATCATCATCGTCAGCACAAGACATGAATAAAAAACATGCAACATATTAAACTTAGTCAATATTTATGATTTATGATATTTATTCTCATGTGTATTTTGGCATCTCGTGTAAAATATCATCATTATTTGTAGAAGTTTAGATTATGGTGGATAAATGGAAAAATCGACGTGTAGCAACAACAAGCCAGGCCTTCATTCATATCTATTTTTCTTTTCTTTCGCTGTTGCGTCGTTTACGGTATCCAGCTGTCGTCCGCCATGTTGGGTTTGATCTGAAGTTTCTTCACCAGAAATTCTTCGAGAGTCGTGATCGCTGGACTCGTGATCCGTGAGGATTTACCCTAAAGTGTGTAGTGATTTATTTTGTGGAGTTTGAGGTTTGATGACTGAAGAACCTTCCAGAACAATTTCAGTAGCATGTAGCTGTTTAAAGACTGAACGAGAGACAGAGACGTCCTGAGCATCAACGTTTTCCTCAGATGTGTTGAGTTAATACTAAGAAAAGACTCAGTTCAGCTACAGTTTCTTTCAAATTGTGTTTACTAACACAAGACAAGTGGGCGAGCCCGTGAGAACACTGTTGCTAGGCAACTGCAAAACAGGCGTTTAAGGAAGCTAGCGCGTAACCGTTCTAGAGACAGTGAAAAGACAGAGTGATGAAACAGAAGCTTCCGGAACGTGAACATTTCCCTGCAGGTAAATTAGCAAGAAATGACTCAGAGTGAAATTACTGTAATTACACTTAGCAAACACCCGCTAACCAAAACTCTATAGGTTCCGCCATTTTGAGAAAGAGAGAAAGAGAGAGAGAGAGAGAGAGAGAGAGAGAGAGAAAGAGAGAGAGAGCTCTGAAGCGAGAAAGCCCACACACCTTCTCGTAGATGGAAGCGTTTCGGCTCGCCGTCGTCATCCAAACCTCTTTATAGAAACGATCACTGATTGGATCACTCACATCGATGGAGGGATCAGTGAAGGCGCCGAGAATCATCCTGGAAATACGACACACTGATTATTCACACACACACACACACACACACACACACACACACACTGACTAGCCCAAGTGTTTTATTCCTCTTATACTACTGTGATTTACCAACCGCTGGTTAAACAAAGACACGTCATACTTTTGTCCAGAAAATGCTGAGAAAGTTAGACATCAGTGTTTTTAGTCTTTTCATGTCGAGCGTCCGCTGTACACGTCCCTGTGAATGAGCTGTTGCTATAGAAACGATAACGATATGACAACGAGCACGTTAATAATTATAAACCTGTGATTTACAGCTGCACTGCACTCAGAGCTGCTGCTATAGAAATCACACTCAGGGCTAATTATTATTACGACCCTCTGGCGCCCCCATCTGGTGATAAGGTGAGTTAAGCGATAACGCCTTAAGGTCCACACACACACACACACACACACACACACACACACACACACACAGCGATTTTATCACTGCATGTCACCAGTCGCTGTACTACGAAGTCTCCAGTGAGCTCTTTGCCATCGCGGCCATCAATCTGCGGCGAATTCGCAAACGCCAATTAGCTTAGCTTATGGCCTTAGCGCGTTTACAGTCAGGGATCACGTGCGCTCGACTGTCGTCACTCCCATTGGTAGTCGATGCACCAAGTCGCTCCAAATTTGCATAAAGTTAAACTTTTCTCAACTTTGTTGTGTCGCTGGACACGCCCACATCTAGTCACCACCAATCGCTGTCCATCTCATTGAAAATGAACGATCTCCGGTCGCTTTGTGGCTGCGAGTCGCTGCACGAGTGAACGTATCTTTACTTTACACTTCCGCTGATCCTTTCCGGTTAGAGATGATACGTTTTATTTTATTACTTTTATTCGGAAATTTAAGAATTCAGAAAATTTTCAAGACCCTTTTGTAAAATCGGTTATTTTTGTATCCTGGATTATTTTGTTTTAATATTAATAACTGTAATTGTGTGTGTGTGTGTGTGTGTGTATATTGTGTGTGTGTGTGTGTATATTGTGTGTGTGTCGTACTTGAAACACTCGAGCCGCAGCTGCAGGGCGAATTTCCCCGCCTGGTACGCCTGTCCGTCCATCACCGACGCCACTTTCTCCGTGTCCTCCACGATCACGGCCACCTCGCTGTCCCTCTTCCCCAACATGCTTCTGTCGTTAATGTTCGCAGAACCTGAGAACCCAGACAACCCCAAACACGTCAAACCGCTCTACTGTCCGACCCCGACAGAACCCGACTGCCCTCGAGCTCTACTGATGATCTGACAAGGGTGCACATTAAACTCAGACCTCCACGCTGTGCTTTTTTCCTAACATGATGTATTTCTTGTATTTACAAACCTCATTTGAAAAAAATCCATAACACAATGTGACCTGGAGTTTGTGATCTGTGACTTTTTCTTCAATACAAAAAAAAAAAAATGGCCCAAACTAACATCAGTGACTCCTTTAAACTGCTGAAATGGATTTTACTGAAACACTTATACATGAAATGCTGCAGCGCTGTACTCGTACTCGTACTCCTACTCGTACTCGTACCCGTACGTTGACCAGCACCGGCAGTATTACACACAGCATCACGAGTCTGTACCGTCTGTACCTGCACAGGTAGATAGCATACAGCATGTCTGCATCATTGCTAACTCATGAGCTGCTTAGCAATGACCTCTGATTTTAACGAAAATTGTCGAAACGCTAGTATTGTTGTAGCAGAGTTAGCTTACACGCTACGCAGATTCACTGCAGCGCTTTATTCGGTGACCTGTGACCTCTGACCTCAGAGAGACAGACACGGGGTAAATGTGTTTCACCTGTTTACAATATTATAGTAATATAGGACTAACGATTATTATAATTATCATAACAACAAACGACATCAGAACAAGTCTACTAGCTGCTGAGGAAAAATAAAGTACAGTCAGAGCAGCTTTGAATAAGAAAACCAGACAATAATACAGCAACGTGCAGAATGTGGAGAGTGGAGGACTAACACAACAACAACAACAACAACAACAACAACAACTGTAACACACTAAACTAAACTTCCCGGAAACACACTAACACTACATCTGGAATAAGAAACTAAAAGACGAAGGCTGGGACACTACAACAAAACAACTGAAGCTTTTGATCAACAACAACAACAACAGACAACAACACAAAAGACAACAACACGCTATGTCACAGATTATTTAGCAGGGCACACTGCATAGGAATTATAAAAAAAATAAACAAATGTTTTTAAACAATTTTAACAAGACAATGAATTAAACACACACACACACACTGTGTGATTATAGCGAGTGTGTGATTATAGTGAGTGTGTGTGTTAGTGTGTGATTATAGCGAGTGTGTGTTAGTGTGTGATT
Source organism: Pangasianodon hypophthalmus (assembly GCF_027358585.1). Lineage (NCBI taxonomy): Eukaryota > Metazoa > Chordata > Actinopteri > Siluriformes > Pangasiidae > Pangasianodon > Pangasianodon hypophthalmus. Next base: position 25,305,662 of record NC_069723.1, on the reverse strand, counting down.
ATAGTGAGTGTGTGTGTTAGTGTGTGATTATAGCGAGTGTGAGATTATAGTGAGTGTGTGTTAGTGTGAGATTATAGCGAGTGTGTGTTAGTGTGTGATTATAGCGAGTGTGTGATTATAGTGAGTGTGTGTGTTAGTGTGTGATTGTGTGATTATAGCGAGTGTGTGTTAGTGTGTGATTATAGCGAGTGTGAGATTATAGCGAGTGTGTGTTAGTGTGTGATTATAGCGAGTGTGTGTTAGTGTGTGATTATAGCGAGTGTGTGTTAGTGTGTGATTATAGCGAGTGTGAGATTATAGCGAGTGTGTGTTAGTGTGTGATTATAGCGAGTGTGTGTTAGTGTGTGATTATAGCGAGTGTGTGTGTTAGTGTGTGATTATAGCGAGTGTGTGTTAGTGTGTGATTATAGCGAGTGTGAGATTATAGCGAGTGTGTGTTAGTGTGTGATTATAGCGAGTGTGTGTTAGTGTGTGATTATAGTGAGTGTGTGTGTTAGTGTGTGATTATAGCGAGTGTGTGATTATAGCGAGTGTGTGTTAGTGTGTGATTATAGCGAGTGTGTGATTATAGCGAGTGTGTGTTAGTGTGTGATTATAGCAAGTGTGTGTTAGTGTGTGATTATAGTGAGTGTGTGTGTTAGTGTGTGATTATAGTGAGTGTGTGATTATAGTGAGTGTGTGATTATAGCGAGTGTGTGTTAGTGTGTGATTATAGTGAGTGTGTGATTATAGCGAGTGTGTGATTATAGCGAGTGTGTGTGTTAGTGTGTGATTATAGTGAGTGTGTGATTATAGCGAGTGTGTGTTAGTGTGTGATTATAGTGAGTGTGTGTGATTATAGTGAGTGTGTGTGTTAGTGTGTGATTATAGCGAGTGTGTGATTATAGCGAGTGTGTGATTATAGCGAGTGTGTGTTAGTGTGTGATTATAGCGAGTGTGTGTTAGTGTGTGATTATAGCGAGTGTGTGTTAGTGTGTGATTATAGCGAGTGTGTGTGATTATAGCGAGTGTGTGATTATAGTGAGTGTGTGTGTTAGTGTGTGATTATAGCGAGTGTGTGATTATAGCGAGTGTGTGTGTTAGTGTGTGATTATAGCGAGTGTGTGTTAGTGTGTGATTATAGCGAGTGTGTGTTAGTGTGTGATTATAGCGAGTGTGTGTGTTAGTGTGTGATTATAGTGAGTGTGTGTGTTAGTGTGTGATTATAGTGAGTGTGTGATTATAGCGAGTGTGTGTTAGTGTGTGATTATAGTGAGTTTGTGATTATAGTGTGTGTTAGTGTGTGATTATAGCGAGTGTGTGATTATAGCGAGTGTGTTAGTGTGTGATTATAGTGAGTTTGTGATTATAGTGTGTGTTAGTGTGTGATTATAGCGAGAGTGTGTTAGTGTGTGATTATAGCGAGTGTGTGATTATAGCGAGAGTGTGTTAGTGTGTGATTATAGTGAGTGTGTGTGTTAGTGTGTGATTATAGCGAGTGTGTGATTATAGCGAGTGTGATTATAGCGAGTGTGTGTGTTAGTGTGTGATTATAGCGAGTGTGTGATTATAGCGAGTGTGTGTTAGTGTGTGATTATAGCGAGTGTGTGATTATAGTGAGTGTGTGTTAGTGTGTGATTATAGCGAGTGTGTGATTATAGCGAGTGTGTGTTAGTGTGTGATTATAGCGAGTGTGTGATTATAGCGAGTGTGTGATTATAGCGAGTGTGTGTTAGTGTGCGATTATAGCGAGTGTGTGATTATAGCGAGTGTGTGATTATAGCGAGTGTGTGTTAGTGTGTGATTATAGCGAGTGTGTGATTATAGCGAGTGTGTGATTATAGCGAGTGTGTGTTAGTGTGTGATTATAGCGAGTGTGTGATTATAGCGAGTGTGTGATTATAGTGAGTGTGTGTGTTAGTGTGTGATTATAGTGAGTGTGTGATTATAGCGAGTGTGTGTTAGTGTGTGATTATAGCGAGTGTGTGATTATAGCGAGTGTGTGATTATAGCGAGTGTGTGTTAGTGTGCGATTATAGCGAGTGTGTGATTATAGCGAGTGTGTGTTAGTGTGCGATTATAGCGAGTGTGTGATTATAGCGAGTGTGTGATTATAGCGAGTGTGTGTTAGTGTGCGATTATAGCGAGTGTGTGATTATAGCGAGTGTGTGATTATAGCGAGTGTGTGATTATAGCGAGTGTGTGTTAGTGTGTGATTATAGCGAGTGTGTGATTATAGCGAGTGTGTGTTAGTGTGCGATTATAGCGAGTGTGTGATTATAGCGAGTGTGTGATTATAGCGAGTGTGTGTTAGTGTGTGATTATAGCGAGTGTGTGTTAGTGTGTGATTATAGCGAGTGTGTGTTAGTGTGTGATTATAGCGAGTGTGTGATTATAGTGAGTGTGTGTTAGTGTGTGATTATAGCGAGTGTGTGTTAGTGTGTGATTATAGCGAGTGTGTGTTAGTGTGTGATTATAGTGAGTGTGTGATTATAGCGAGTGTGTGATTATAGCGAGTGTGTGTGTTAGTGTGTGATTATAGCGAGTGTGTGATTATAGCGAGTGTGTGTGTTCGTGTGTGATTATAGCGAGTGTGTGATTATAGCGAGTGTGTGTGTTCGTGTGTGATTATAGCGAGTGTGTGATTATAGCGAGTGTGTGTGTTAGTGTGTGATTATAGCGAGTGTGTGATTATAGTGAGTGTGTGTGTTAGTGTGTGATTATAGCGAGTGTGGGATTATAGCGAGTGTGTGTTAGTGTGTGATTATAGCGAGTGTGTGTTAGTGTGTGATTATAGCGAGTGTGTGATTATAGTGAGTGTGTGATTATAGTGAGTGTGTGTGTTAGTGTGTGATTATAGTGAGTGTGTGTGTTAGTGTGTGATTATAGAGAGTGTGTGATTACAGTGAGTGTGTGTTAGTGTGTGATTATAGCGAGTGTGTGTTAGTGTGTGATTATAGTGAGTGTGTGATTATAGTGAGTGTGTGTGTTAGTGTGTGATTATAGTGAGTGTGTGATTATAGTGAGTGTGTGTGTTAGTGTGTGATTATAGTGAGTGTGTGTGTTAGTGTGTGATTATAGAGAGTGTGTGATTATAGCGAGTGTGTGTGTTAGTGTGTGATTATAGCGAGTGTGTGTGTTAGTGTGTGATTATAGCAAGTGTGTGTTAGTGTGTGATTATAGCGAGTGTGTGTGTTAGTGTGTGATTATAGAGAGTGTGTGATTATAGCGAGTGTGTGTTAGTGTGTGATTATAGCGAGTGTGTGTTAGTGTGTGATTATAGCGAGTGTGTGTGTTAGTGTGTGATTATAGTGAGTGTGTGTGTTAGTGTGTGATTATAGTGAGTGTGTGATTATAGTGAGTGTGTGATTAT
>NC_069723.1:25287310-25297310 GCF_027358585.1 Pangasianodon hypophthalmus | reverse complement strand
ATGAGTCACTCGTGTGTGTGTGTGTGAGTGTGTGTGTGTGTGTGTGTGACGCGTTTCATTACTTCATTACTCAGCGAGCTCAGTTTATTTACAAGTGCGAGTATGTCATATAGCCGAGCACAATGATGTAATTCAACAGCTTGACCATCAAATAAGCCCCGCCCCCTGATCCTAGTGACATCACAGTGACATCACAACACTTGACTTAATCAAAACAGGAAGTAATAAGAGTAAATAGGTCACATTTATGCGTAACTTCTTCACTAGTGTAGTTTAGTAAACCGGTTAATGTTAGTGATGTTAGGCTGTTCAGGGCAAGGGGGCGTGTCCAAATTAGCATATTCATGCATATTTATATTTTAAGGACAAGAGGTTCTTTAGACTTTTCAGTAATATTTTGGATGTTATTACTTTATTGATTTAATATTAAAATGTTAAAAAGATATATCATATTAAGGGAAAAAATCTGAAGTTTGTCTCTGCAGAAATTAACAGAAAAAAACTTTTTATTTTTAATTAAAGTTTAAAATAAAAATGATAAGATGATAAATTAGCGACTCACCTGGACTTTGGTGTTGACGCAGTGGGGCACCTGGTAGTTCAGGTCGTTAGCCGTGCTGTGAGATTTGGGCAACAGAAAGGGGTACGAGAGCGAGCGGTACTTCGGCTTCACTATCTGAGACACAGAGAGACAGAAAAACAAATAAATAAACAAACAAATAAACAACTGTGTGTGTGTGTGTGTGTGTGTGTGTGTGTGTGTGAGACCTTGGTAAAGTTCCAGCGCTGTATAAAATGGCGTGCGACGTCTCTCGCCGCTTTCCCGTGAACCACCGAGGCGATGTCGTGCCAGGGCATTCTGGGAGTCGTGTAGCGGTCGATGAAATCTGCACACACGGAAACCATGGCAACCGAATAAACAACGCAACATTAACCACGTACACAACAGCCACTGATGATGTCACAAACTTTCTGTCTTCCGTTCTCTGTTCTTTTTTCTTCCTTTCTGTTTTTCTTTCTTTTCTTAGTTTTCACGTCTACTTTTTTCTTGCTTTGTTTATTTCTTTTTTTCTTTGTCTAACTTTGTGTTTCTTTCTTTCTTTCGCTTTGTTTCTTCTTTCTCCTTTGTTTTTCATCTTTCTTTCTTTCTTTCTTTCTCTTACTCTTTCCGTTTTTCACTTTTTTGTTCTTACTTTCTTTCAACTTCCCTTTTCCTCACCTTCATTCTTTTTTCTTATTTACTGTATGAATTTTCTTTCTTTCTACTTCTTCTTTGTTCTTTCTTTCTTTCTTTCTTTCTTTCCTTTCCATTATCCCTCCATCTCTTTCCGCTCCTTGCTAGTGCTGTGGATGTTGTTCAGAATAAACGACTCTGCTCGGTGTTTATTTCCGTGTTTCTGGACAGGACTTTGATCGAGTCGTGTCTTTACAGCGGCGTCTCACCGTCGAAGGGTTTCTCCAGCTGAACCCAGTCTTTATAGACGAAGTTGCAGTAATCTTTCCCGTGCCAGAACCGAGTGTTTCCCATCAGCTCACCTACACCCGTCTGCAGGCTGCGCGTAGAGCCTCCTGTACACACACACACATGCACGCACACGCACGCACACGCACGCACACGCACGCACACACGCACACACACGCACACACACGCACACGTGAATCTGGACTTGAGATGGGAGGGAATTTCCAGAAAAATTGCTGATACTATAAAAAAGAAAAACATTAAGTTTATGCTGTCTTGTGGGCGTGGCCGGTCCAGCGTGTGGTTTTTTTTCTTGTTGTTGTTGACAATAAATGTTTATTACATACATATATATACAGTTCTGTGCAAAAGTCTTATTCACGTGCAAAGAAATGCTGTAGAGCAAAGACGCCTTCAAAAATAACGAAATTAAATGTTTCTACATTTTGAAAAAATACTATAAAGAGCAGTAAACAGTAATAAATGAAACAAAGTCAGTATTTAATGTGACGATCCTTCACTTTAAATAAATAAAGCAGTATCTGAGGTGCAGTGTGTGCAGTTTTCTAAGGAAATGAGCTGGAAGTGTTACTGAGCATCTTGCAGAAGCAGCCACAGTTCTTCTGGAGACTTTGACTGTCGACTCGCTTCTTATTTCTGCAGCGAAACCCAGCAGCCTTCATTATGTTTTTATCTGAAAAGTGTCTCTTATGGAATCTGCTGCTTTCTTTACTGACAAACAAACATTTTTCTGGAACGTTTCATTTTGTGCTGGAAAACTAATGTTTGGAATCTAAAATGTTTTTGTACTGAATCAATAATGTAGAAGCCAGAAAATAAACATCTATAACAAAGTTTGTACTAAAAAAAATAGGGTGCCAAGACTTTTGCACAGTACTGTATACATCAGCTGCGTGATTCACACACTCGGCTTTATACTGGCTTTACTCTCAGATTAGATTAGATTCGACACACCGGCGATCTCTGCTACTTCCTTCCCAGCTTTATATTTCTTCCTAACGTCTCTGTACACGTTTAATGAGAGTCGTATACGACAGAACAGTAAACAGTAAACAGGAACCGATCACAGGCAGGAAGTGAAGAAACGTCGGACCGCACGCTCCGTAAAATCGGTCCGAGGAATCGTTTGGATTTGACGCTTTTTTACAGCATCATATCTAATTTGCATACAGTTGAGAAAAACCTCAATTTAAATGTTGCTTGTTGCTGAAATCACAGCTGTGTGTTGCACACGTACGTAGAAAACGAACATCTGGCCGTCGATTGGTTGCGTGAACGTAGCATTAACGTGACTTACGTTCATATTAATAACTAATTTCATTTTGTACTTCAAAACACTGTTAGCTAAAAGTAGACAATATTTAAAAAAGGGTGAGACTGCTATTAGAAAAATGTAAATATTGAAACTAGCTAGCTAACAGCGTCGTTAGCGTTACTGTCGCGGCGTGCTGATGCGTAACTCGGCTAAACACACACTCACTCTCTTCGCTGTCCATGCTGCTGACGCTGTTGGTGTGTGTCAGGCCGTGTTTGTGAAGGTGTCTGTACAGGCTGAAGCGGGATTTCCTCGTTCGTCCGACGCCTTTCAGCTTGGGAAGTTCGGCTAAATCGAGCGATCGGGAGCCGTTAATGGAGGAAAGTCCTTTAGACACTGAAAGCGCCAAACCGTCCACCTGCCAAGAACAAAATCAATTTACATTTATTTCATTTTTACTTTTACTTTTACATTTACTACACAGTGACTAATGCTACAGAATGCTAACAGCCTCAAATTAGCTTTAATAACAGATTCAAAAATTCATATAAAAGCATTATTTCTAATTAGTAACTAGTTATTTTTAGCAAAACATACCCGATTAGCTTTAATCCCTCATTTATAACAAATCACTTAGCAACCAGTAAAGGCTTAACTAGCAACTAGCATAAATTCCAGATTAGCAGCTTCTACCAAACTGCCAGCAAAACCGAGCCGAGACTTTATTATTTAATTACATCAGCTCTCCGTTCACATTCAGGAGAGTACACAACTTTAACATCTAATCACCGAAATACAGAAAAAACTTTAAAAAGAGTTTAACTGTTAAAACTGTTAAAAAGAGTTTGCAGCTGTTATTTAAAAATACTAAAATATGAATTTGTTTTTAACTGTTAGTGAAAAAAAATAAACAGAGTTTGTAAGTGTTTGTAAAAATAATAATAATTAAAAAAAACTAAAACCAAACTCATTTTTAGTTAGTTTGAAATGATTATTAAAAAATTAATAAACAAAAAGAGTTTGTAACTGTTATTTAAAAATAGTAAAATAAAGTTTAGTTTTGTTATCTTAAAAAAAAAATAAATAAATTTTAAGTTTGTAACTGTTATTAGAAAAAATTAAAAATATTTGCAACTGTTAAAAAACGTGAAGTTTATAACTAAAAAAACATAAAATATAATTAGTAACTGTTGTAAATAAATGAATAAACAAATAAATAAACAAATAAATAAACAAACAAATAAATAAATATGAATAGATTTTGTTATATCTAACAAACTGTACTGTGAATGGATTTATCACGATGTGGTTGTTATATCATCACTGCGTTTTAGTACTCAGGCCAACTCTGTGTGTGTGTGTGTGTGTGTGTGTGTGTGTGTGTGTGTGTGTGAGACCTGATCCTGAGCTGTGGAGCGAGTCACACTCCCAACGTCAGTGAGTCGGTGTTCGCGGTCGTCCCACCGACCGTACGCTAAATCGATTCCCCCGACGAAGGCCACTGATTGGTCGATCACGACAAGTTTCTCATGATGAGCCCAAAGATATACAGAGGAGGAAACGTGGTCAGGATGCCTCATCACCTATAACACACACATACACACACGCGCGCACACATACACACACACACACACACATGCGCGCACACACACACACACACACACACACACACACCTTGTGAGAATGTCTACTGTTAAATGTCCTGTACAGACTGAAAACTACAAATTAACTAAAAAACTCTCTGTAAATGCATCTGTCTGTCTGACCGTCTGTCTGTCTTTCCATCTCTACGTCTGACTGTCTGCATATCTATCTGTCCATCTGTCTATCCATCCATCTCTCTTCCTGCCGGCTTGCCTCTCTTCCTGTCTGTCTCTCTGTTTATCTGTCTGTCTGCCTGCCTGTCTCTCTTCCTGTCTGTCTCTCTGTTTATCTGTCTGTCTGCCTGCCTGCCTCTCTTCCTGTCTGTCTCTCTGTTTATCTGTCTGTCTGCCTGCCTGCCTCTCTTCCTGTCTGTCTCTCTGTTTATCTGTCTGTCTGCCTGCCTGCCTCTCTTCCTGTCTGTCTCTCTGTTTATCTGTCTGTCTGCCTGCCTGCCTGCCTCTCTGCCTGTCTGTCTCTCTGTTTATCTGTCTGTCTGCCTGCCTGCCTCTCTGCCTGTCTGTCTCTCTGTTTATCTGTCTCTCTGCCTGTCTCTCTCTCTGTTTATCTGTCTGTCTGCCTGTCTGCATATCTATCTGCCCATCTGTCTATCCATCCATCTCTCTTCCTGCCGGCTTGCCTCTCTGCCTGTCTGTCTCTCTGTTTATCTGTCCATCTGTCTGTCTGCCTCTCTGCTCGTCTGTCTCTCTGTTTATCTGTCCATCTGTCTGTCTCTCTCTCTGCCTCTCTGCTTGTCTCTCTCTCTGCCTGTCTGTCTGTCCTCCTCTCTGCCCATCCTTCTGTTTGTGAGGTGTAAAGTATAGCCTACACAGCATTGTGTGTGTCTCTCTCTCTCTCTCTCTCTCTCTCTCTCTCTCACACACACACACACACACACACACACACACACCTTGATGTTGGAGTGAAGGTGATTCAGCGTTCTCTTGCTGTATTCACTGTTGATGCCGAGAGCGAGTTCAACTTCTTTATACAACATCACAAATATACGCACACCTTGTTGCTATAAACACACACACACACACACACACAAACACACACACACACACACACACACACACAGCCTTAGTCTCTGTTGTTTTCACATTCATCATTAAAAGCAGTGTGGTATGTCAAGCATGTAAAGAATGTTTGAAAGTGTAAAGGCCATAAAACACACACACACACACACACACACACACACCGCTTTGCGCTTGAGGATGCAGTCGAGCCTCCAGCGGTTCCCCTCCACCACCGGCCTCTTCAGGAAGATCTCTGGACTCAGCCTGCACCCATACACACACACACACACACACACACACTACAGTCAGTAATGTGATGTTCACCAGCTGCATTAAAACCACTGAATTGTGAACACACACTTTCTCTAAACACTGACACCTACATGTGAACCTACAAGTGAACTAGTGTGGAGTGAGGAGTGGAGTTTTGTACTGTTACAACAGAAACAGATAGACAGATAGACAGATAAGGAAACAGAAACAGATAGACAGATAAGAAAACAGAAACAGATAGACAGATAAGAAAACAGAAACAGATAGACAGATAAGGAAACAGATAGACAGATAGACAGATAGACAGATAAGGAAACAGATAGACAGATAGACAGATAAGGAAACAGACAGACAGATAGACAGACAGACAAGTAACTATACAGAGAGAGACAGGTAAATAAACAGGGACAGACAAAGACAGACAGACAGCTGGGTAAATAAATAGAGAAAGACAGGAAGACAGACAGGCAAACAGGCTAAAGAACAGAGAGACAGACATACAGGCAGAGAGACAGACATAGAGAGAGACAGACTGATGGGTAAATATACAGACAGGTTTTATAGAGAGGCAGAAAGGCAGACAGGTAAATATACTGAGACAGACAGACAGACAGACAGTTGGATAAATATAGCTGGGTAGACAGACAGGCAGAAAGGCAGACAGGTGAATAAACAGGGACAAGACAGTCAGGCAGACAGACGGGTAAGTAAACAGAGCCACAGACAGGTAAATAAACAAAGAGAGACAAATTAACAAAGAGGAAGACAGACAGACAGACAGATAGAGACAGACAGGTAGAGACACACAGAGAGATAGAGATGCAGAGAGACAGACAGGTAGAGACACACAGAGAGATAGAGATGCAGAGAGACAGACAGATAGAGGCAGACAGACAGGTAGAGACACACAGAGAGATAGAGATGCAGAGAGACAGACAGGTAGAGACACACAGAGAGATAGAGATGCAGAGAGACAGACAGGTAGAGACACACAGAGAGATAGAGATGCAGAGAGACAGACAGGTAGAGACACACAGAGAGATAGAGATGCAGGGAGACAGACAGGTAGAGACACACAGAGAGATAGAGATGCAGAGAGACAGACAGGTAGAGACACACAGAGAGATAGAGATGCAGAGAGACAGACAGGTAGAGACACACAGAGAGATAGAGATGCAGAGAGACAGACAGGTAGAGACACACAGAGAGATAGAGATGCAGAGAGACAGACAGGTAGAGACACACAGAGAGATAGAGATGCAGAGAGACAGACAGGTAGAGACACACAGAGAGATAGAGATGCAGAGAGACAGACAGGTAGAGACACAGAGAGATAGAGATGCAGGGAGACAGACAGGTAGAGACACAGAGAGATAGAGATGCAGGGAGACAGACAGGTAGAGACACAGAGAGATAGAGATGCAGAGAGACAGACAGGTAGAGACACACAGAGAGATAGAGATGCAGAGAGACAGACAGGTAGAGACACACAGAGAGATAGAGATGCAGAGAGACAGACAGGTAGAGACACACAGAGAGATAGAGATGCAGGGAGACAGACAGGTAGAGACACACAGAGAGATAGAGATGCAGAGAGACAGACAGGTAGAGACACACAGAGAGATAGAGATGCAGAGAGACAGACAGGTAGAGACACAGAGAGATAGAGATGCAGGGAGACAGACAGGTAGAGACACAGAGAGATAGAGATGCAGGGAGACAGACAGGTAGAGACACAGAGAGATAGAGATGCAGAGAGACAGACAGGTAGAGACACAGAGAGATAGAGATGCAGGGAGACAGACAGGTAGAGACACACAGAGAGATAGAGATGCAGGGAGACAGACAGGTAGAGACACAGAGAGATAGAGATGCAGAGAGACAGACAGGTAGAGACACAGAGAGATAGAGATGCAGGGAGACAGACAGGTAGAGACACAGAGAGATAGAGATGCAGAGAGACAGACAGGTAGAGACACACAGAGAGATAGAGATGCAGAGAGACAGACAGGTAGAGACACACAGAGAGATAGAGATGCAGGGAGACAGACAGGTAGAGACACACAGAGAGATAGAGATGCAGGGAGACAGACAGGTAGAGACACAGAGAGATAGAGATGCAGGGAGACAGACAGGTAGAGACACAGAGAGATAGAGATGCAGAGAGACAGACAGGTAGAGACACACAGAGAGATAGAGATGCAGAGAGACAGACAGGTAGAGACACACAGAGAGATAGAGATGCAGAGAGACAGACAGGTAGAGACACACAGAGAGATAGAGATGCAGAGAGACAGACAGATAGAGACACAGAGAGATAGAGATGCAGAGAGACAGACAGGTAGAGACACACAGAGAGATAGAGAATGTATCTATCTCACACTGTATGTGTGTGTGTGCAATGTTGACTTGTTAAAAGTGCAGTAGAAACAGATATTGAACCGAATTGAATAAAAGTAAATAGAATTGAACAGAAGTGAACTGAATTCTCCGTCTCTTATCTAACTCTCTATAACGTGTCTGTAGATGAAACCGGATTCAAGAGGTCAAGGGTCAAAACCAGGAACTTTACCTCAGGGCCAGAGTTCTCACAGTGTGGCAAAGATTAACACTGAAAAGTACTGTTAGGTATCAGATTACACACACACACACACACACACACACACACACACACACACACACGCACGCATATACACACACACATACACACAGACGCATATACACACACACACACTCACATACACACACATGCACGCATATACACACACACATACACACAGATGCATATACACACACACACACTCACATACACACACATGCACGCATATACACATATACACACACACACATACACACTGCCTTAACCCTCAGCGTGCTCGAGTATTTAAAGATGAATATTTATAGCACTCAAATGTAAAATGAACTCTATTGAGTAACTGAACCGGCTCTGCTGTCCAACCTTCACTACTGTCCTCATTAATGTCCTCACTACAATCCTCACTAATGTCCTCAATACAGTCCTCACTACAATCCTCACTAATGTCCTCAATACAGTCCTCACTACAATCCTCACTACTGTCCTCACTACAATCCTCACTACTGTCCTCACTAATGTCCTCATTAATATCTCACTACAGTCCTCATTAATGTCCTCACTATTGTCTTCACGGAGGGCAGTCGTGGCCTAACGGGGGGCAGTCGTGGCCTAACGGGGGGGCAGTCGTGGCCTAACGGGGGGGCAGTCGTGGTCTAACGGGGGGGGGGCAGTCGAGGTCTAACGGGGGGGGCAGTCGTGGTCTAACGGGGGGGGGGGCAGTCGTGGCTTAACGGGGGGGGGGGGGGGGGGGGGGGGCAGTCATGGCCTAACGGGGGGCAGTCGTGGTCTAACGGGGGGGGGGCAGTCGTGGTCTAACGGGGGGCAGTCGTGGTCTAACGGGGGGCAGTCGTGGCCTAACAGTTAGAGAGTCGGCCTTGTAACCGGCAGGGATTGTAGGTGGGGGAGTGACTGACCAGCGCTCTCTCCCACCCTCAATACCACCACTGAGGTGAGACCCTTCAGCAAGGCACCAAACCCCCAACTGCTCCCCGGCACTGCACACTGCTCCGGGTGTGTGTTCACTACTGTGTGTGTGTGTGTTCACTACTGTGTGTGTGTGTGTTCACTACTGTGTGTGTGTGTGTGTGTGTTCACTACTGTGTGTGTACTTGAATGGGTTAAATGCAGAGCACAAATTCCGAGCATGGGTCACCGTCACGACACGACACGACACGTCACTTCACGTCACAGTCCTCACTACAGTCCTCACTACACCCTCAGTGCAGTGATGAATGTCTTTATGTGACGTAAACAGTGAATACAGTGTGTTTTCTAGATACAGACAGACAGAGAGAAAGACAGATGGACAGAGAGAGAGGCAGGCAGACGTAAAGATGGAAAGAGAGGCAGATAGACAGAGAGAGAGAAACAGACAGACAGAGAGACAGAGACAGACACTCACCACCAGTCGGTGATAAAGATCTCCTCTTTTGCCTCTTCCAGTGCGTTAGCTACGTCCTCCATGTAAGTCTTACCGTTTACATACCTACAACACACACACACACACACACACACACAGCCTGTTAAGAATTTTAGTTAATCTAGTTCAGGTGATCCAACATTCCACAAATTCCTTTAGTTAGTTCTCTAGATTGTACCATTTGGTAAGAACAATTTGGACATACGCTGTGTGTTTAGCTGAAGCTCAGTATTATTGGTCAGGAATGTTAGACCGTACCATTACCTCCGTACGCACTTGCTCAGGACGTTTAAAAGGAAATAACACCATACAG
>NC_069723.1:25259810-25282310 GCF_027358585.1 Pangasianodon hypophthalmus | reverse complement strand
AGTTTAGGACGTCTATAAATCGTGGACAGTTTAGGACGTCTATAAATCGTGGACAGTTTAGGACGTCTATAAATCGTGGACAGTTTAGGACGTCTATAAAACGTGGACAGTTTAGGACGTCTATAAATCGTGGACAGTTTAGGACGTCTATAAATCATGGATAGTTTGAGTCACTACACACAAGAAAATCTTTTTCTTTTTTCAGTATCTTCACATTCACTCGGGTTCAAAACTGAATCTCTATGATTTTGCTATTTAATTAGACGTATTAAAACACAGAGTTTCCATGGAAACTGGATCTGTTGTTCAGTACCGCTCCCTCGCTGCTGGTTGTGTTGGACTCAGCAGTGTGTGTAGTCCGTGCGACACAGCGCCGGCTCTGACCTATTTGGCACCATCAGTGAAATTTTACTCCCTGAACACTGTCCTGTGTAGGCCAGCAGGAGCAGCAGCAGAAGGACAGTGTTAAAGCTCTAGGTAGGCATTCGAACATCGAAACCTCACTCTACACTGCATATTAAAGAGAAATGGGGGAAAGAGACGTGAACTCCCAGCTTTCGGAAGTAGCAAACACAGAGTACTAACAGAAACTGGAGGGTCCTCAGGGAATTCTGCTGGGAGGAATGTGTGAGATTCTTTGCTACCCCTAAACTGAAACCCATCCAAGCAGACTCTGTGAACAAAGGGCTTTGCTAGAGACACTGTGGAGCACTAACAGCTAATCATTTTCACATCATCTGGGTGTGAACAGTTATACAACCATCCCGTAAGGAAGTACAAACAATTACTTAGGATTATTCTAGGAACAGACATGACTGGCTCATCTTACTCTTTATCTTGGACATATATCATTTCCAGCTGGAGATAAACACTCATTACACACATCACTGGCAAAAAACTAGTCCTCGAAAATGACTGAATCCTCCAACACCCGGACTTAAAATTGTACATGAAACACAGTATGTCATAATGAAAGGCTTATATATTGTATATATAGTGACTGTGCAAAAGTCTTCAAGATTCCAAACATTAGTTTTCCAGCACAGAATGAAACGTTCCAGAAAAATGTTTGTATGTCAGTAAAGAAAGCAGCAGATTCCATAAGAGACACTTTTCAGATAAAAACATAATGAAGGCTGCTGGGTTTCGCTGCAGAAATAAGAAGCGAGTCGACAGTCAAAGTCTCCAGAAGAACTGTGGCTGCTTCTGCAAGATGCTCAGTAACACTTCCAGCTCATTTCCTTATAAAACTGCACACACTGCACCTCAGATACTGCTTTATTTATTTAAAGTGAAGGATCGTCACATTAAATACTGACTTTGTTTCATTTATTACTGTTTACTGCTCTTTATAAGATTTATTTGAAATGTAGAAACATTTAGTTTCATTATTTTTGAAGGCGTCTTTATTAATCCAAATTAATATTTATGTTAAACACTGGATCATACACATAGATTAAAAAAAAAAGGATCTATGATAGAAACTGTTAAATCTAAACATAGGGCTCTGATGTATGATGTAAGAAGCTACTGAATGCTAATAACTGATGAACGCATACATAAGTATTTTAATGCATCTATTTTTCTTTATTTTTACAATGTTTATGTACTAAAGTAAAGTAGCAAAAAAAAAAACAAAACAAAAAAAAAAACAGTCCTGCTATAAGTGTGAGATTTCTCTGTGATTTCTCTCTCCACAGTGACACTAGCCAATCACGTGAATCCTTGAGATCATGTATGCGAAAGAGGGCAGATAGCACTTTCCTCCATGTGTTATAGATGCAGTTGGCTCGTTTCACGTGTCTCAGAGGAAGCACGTGTTAGCCTTCACCCTAACCGGCTGGTAGCTGTCGTATGACGTGGAGAGCCGACTGGTGGTTGGCAAAATGACTAAACTAGTAGAACTCGACACCAAGGGGGGAAAAAAACAAACAAACAAACAAATATACTTTTACTGTTAACAAAAATGACCCACATACCTTTCCTTTAACAAAGATTATTTACAAAAGAAAGGTCTTTTGAGAATAATAGTATCTACTCACAAAAACAAACAGATAAATAAGTTATTGTTGCCTATAATGTTGTTATTATCACACTATTATTGATCCCTTTATCATCCATGAGCATTGGCAAAAAAAAACTAACAAATTTCAAAAGAGAAATTGTTGCTGGTTTGCACAAGCCAGATAATAAATATTAAAAAAAAAAAAAAAAAAAACACAAACAATTACAAATGGTGTTTAATTTTTTTTCAGATATTTTTCCATTAATAAACTGAAGCTCTAAAACAACTTGGTTAAAGATTGTTTATAATGCTGTGTCAATTGTTTATAATTGTTTATAATGCTGTGTCTTTATTACCACAATATTAGGAATAAATTAGTTAAAAATAATAATAAACAATACGTCCGTTACCTGGAGGTTTTAAAGCAATTGTTTGGTTTTTCTGCCCTCCAGGATCAGTTCTGCCTTCTTATAATAACCATCATAAGTTATGAGTCTTTCTCAAACAAATACTGCGATACAGTAACACTGTACTGATAGCACTAATTAAATTTTCCATATCTGTTACTCTGTATGTGCGCTCATGCTGAAGAGATAAGCAGGACAAACAATCTGAGGACAAAAACACGGCCGATTCAGAGCAAAGCAGACAGTGCAGCATCACTACGCTTTTTTCTGAAGGAAAATTAGACATACACTATACAGACAAAAGTTTGTGCACCCCTGACTATCACACCCATATGTCCTTGTTGAAGATCTCATTCCAGATTTATTCCCCGTGTGTTTGCTGTTATAATGAGCTCCACTCTTTTACGAAGTCTTTCCACTAGATGTTGGAGCGTGGCTGTGGGGATTTGTGTTCATTCAGCTACAAGAGCATTAGTGAGGTCAGGCGCTGATGTTGGGATGTCGAGGAGGTCTGGGGTTCAGTCGGTGTTCCAGTTCATCCCAAAGGTGTTCAGTGGGGTTGAGGTCAGGGCTCTGTGCAGGACACTCGAGTTCTTCCACTCCAACCTTCACACACCATGTCTTCATGGAGCTCGCTTTGTGCACAGGGGCATTGTCATGCTGGAACAGGTTTGAGCCTCTTAGTTCCAGTGAAGGGAAACTGTAAAGCTACAGTTGTGTGCTTCAAACTTTGTGGCAACAGTTTGGAGAAGAACCACATATGGGTGTGATGGTCAGGGGTGCACATACTTTTGCTCATGTAGTGTATGTTAGAGGTTAGTGTAACACATCATAGGTCACGTAATATGAGTGATCTGTAATTTTCTGTGAGTAATACCGAAATGGAGTGTGGGAGCTGAGGGTTTAAACCACCTCAGCGTGATGTGGGATACACTGAGAGGTGAGGACGTGTTGTGGCATGCTGTACTATTTGTACGGAAGTGTGTGACACATAACTACCCCGATCACACGCCTGTCTGTCTCGCTCTACCTAAATTTCCTTCTGGTTTTTTCCACTCACTCATCTTACATTCGCTTTCCTTGGCGTGGGATGTGGTGGAAACAGGCTGAGTAGGTCAGCTCAGATTTCTCATCCGTGTACATTGTGAACAAGATATTCTAAACAATATCTGGCTTTAAATCAGTAAATACTACACAAAGCACTCGTTACTTGTTTTTCATCATTTCAGATTCTTTTGAGGCTAAAATTAACGAACAATCTTGAATGAGTCGGAGGTGCATCAGTGATTACTGGAGAAATTACAGATTAGCGTTAGCGCCTGATCTACTGCTAATTCAGATCACAACAAGCCTTTTCATGATGATCAGGAGGATTCATTAAGAATACTTTTAATCACCCAAAATTTATTTCAGCACACACTGATCCTGTTTTTAGCGTATCTTTTATGAAAACAGACATCTGGAGATATACATCTTACGTTTCCTTCCAGATCGACTCTGTTCACACTGAAATGACCTGCAGTGGCATTTAAGCCAGAGTAAATATTATATTTTTTATGAAAAAAAAAAATGAAGTCATTTCCAGTTTCAGTGTGTGCCAAGAAAAAACAAATATAAATCAGCCATTTCTTTATTTTCATGTTTTCATTTTCAAACAAAAAACAACA
This sequence comes from Pangasianodon hypophthalmus, assembly GCF_027358585.1. NCBI lineage: Eukaryota > Metazoa > Chordata > Actinopteri > Siluriformes > Pangasiidae > Pangasianodon > Pangasianodon hypophthalmus. The sequence goes on along the minus strand of NC_069723.1, from coordinate 25,278,231 downwards.
TACGCAAACCATTAATTCTGCTATATGCTATATCCAAGACCACAGATTCCAGCTCCTCCTGTTGTTCCCAAGCTGACTGTGGGATATAATCTCTCCAGAGGGTCTGGGGTCTGCCCCGGGGTCTCCGTACTGTGGGACGTTCTGGATACATCTCCACCGGGAGCTGACCAGCGAGCGTCTTTATAAACATCAGCTGTCTCCGATTGGAGGAGAAGCAGCTCTACTCCGAGGTTCTGGATTGCCAAACATCTCGTCTCATCACAGAGAGAAAACCGAGCAACCCTGCAGAGGAACCTGATTTCCGCCACCTCGCCACTTCATGACCTCATTCTTTTGGTCTGAAATATTCACACTTAAACAATATCTATCCTTCTGCAGGCTGAATTCTCACTGTGTAACATTCCCGCACACTTCAGCACAGAAATGCTGGGCTTACTCTGAATAACAGGGTGAGAAGTAGGCCAGCAGGTCCGGTCGCTAATCCACCCCTGGAACTTTTATCAGACTCAGAACCATTTTATTCGCCATATACATTTACAGTTCTGAGTGTAGAGCAAAGACGCCTTCAACAATAATGAAATTAAATGTTTTTACAATTAAACAAATCCTATAAAGAGCAGTAAACAGTAATAAATGAAACAAAGTCAGTATTTAATGTGATGATCCTTCACTTTAAATAAATAAAGCAGTATCTGAGGTGCAGTGTGTGCAGTTTTATAAGGAAATGAGCTGGAAGTGTTACTGAGCATCTTGCAGAAGCAGCCACAGTTCTTCTGGAGACTTTGACTGTCGACTCGCTTCTTATTTCTGCAGCGAAACCCAGCAGCCTTCATTATGTTTTTATCTGAAAAGTGTCTCTTATGGAATCTGCTGCTTTCTTTACTGACATACAAACATTTTTCTGGAACATTTCATTTTGTGCTGGAAAACTAATGTTTGGAATCTAAAATGTTTTCGTACTGAATCAATAATGTAGAAGTCAGAAAATAAACATCTATAACAAAGTTTGTACTAAAGAAAAAAAAAAAAATAGGGTGCCAAGACCTTTGCACAGTACTGTACATGTATTATGAGCCAAACACAAAGAAAAATTCCTAATGTATGTTAATGTATACGGTGAATAAAATGATTCTGATTCTGCTAAAAGTTCCAGGGACGGATTAGCGACCGGGCCTGCTGGGCACAGACCCAGGGATCCATTACGTTAAGCCATTAAAGTTAGAAAATGGGACATAAATGGAAATGTTATTGGTGTGTGAATCTGAATTGATTCTGAACAATGAGCGATCAGTTCGATCCAGTGTGTAACAGGAGCTGGACAAGTGGATGTAAAAAAAATAAATAAAGATAACCATAAACCCACAGTAAGTGTGTCGATGAAAACAGGAAAGAGAACCCAGAGGACGTTCATTTTCCCCTAATGGTTCGGATGAAAAACCAGCTCCGAACTAACACTCTGCATGCGGTCACTGCTGATCGCTGAGGTGGAGATGCTCAGGATTTACTAATCCTTCCCTGAGATGTTCACTTCAACACTTACAACTGTAATGCATGATCTACTGTATTTACAGATTTAGAGGCTTTCTTTCACTTCAGACCTTCTCCAAAACCCAAAGCCAAACCTGACCACAATCATTCCTGCTTCCCTACAAACATCAGTCTTACAGAGAGAAAAAAAGAAGAGCAGTCTTCTGGTTTCATTTTTATATTTTACTTCCTGTCCCAGTTTTCGAGATCAGAGCTGACTCACTCCGAGGTGCTGGTCATTCTTTTTTTATTTGTTCCTCGTGACCAAAAACCAAAGTCTGTAACGTATTTTGACTGAATTCTAACATCATCACATTTTTTTTTCACTCCCCTGAAAAATATTTTCTAATTACATCACATCTTATCTGAGAAGCCATGTTTAGGATTTAATATCTCCAGAAGTATCATTCCTAGTCACATGAAATTTGGCAGACATAAAGACAAACTTGTTTTCTATCTGTCTAAATGTGCAGAAGTCACTGCAGAAAGCCTGTTTTATTCTTATGGGGTCCTTGAAATGGGAAAAAGCGCAAAATTTCCACACGTGAGTAATATTAAAGGCTTATAGACCCCACTTTAATAGAAACAGACGCTAGAAGTCAAAGTTTGTGCTTAAGCTACTATATTTCATTGATAAATTTAAAAATTTGCATGATTTTGTTAGAATTCAGCAAAAACACTTTGCAGATTTTGGTTTTTTTTTGGTTACAAGCAACAATTAAAAAAGGAATGAAGAAAATGTGAGGCATCAGCAACATCCCTATGTGAAATGACACGGAATGATCCCCGCTTTACAGTTTTGAATGTGTTTTAAATAAATTAAAATGAGATCTGAATAAAATGTATCAATAATTTAATGAAGATTTATTAAGGTAATAACCTCACCAGGATCGAAGTCCTCATCGTCAGGTTCCTCTTCGTCAAAGTCGAGCTCCCGAGGGTCCAAACTCTCCACGACGTCGTTCATTTCTCACAGATTTCAGCTCACTGCATGTGTCTGTTTATATATAGATATATATATATACACACACACACACACACACACACACACACACACACACACACACACAGTCACACCCACCATCTCATGTGTCATATATGTGTTTAGTGTCAGGTTTAGTGATTTAAACAGAGAGTAACCTACACAATCATTCATCAGTACATTCACACATTCAGCAACCCAACAACTAGAACTGTGACTACAAACTAAAAACACAACACCAGCACAAATAAACTGCCAGTTTGTGTATTATTTAAAAATGGTGAATAGGACATGCAGCGTTGCTAACTCTTTTCAGGGGAAATTTTGAACAATGGTGATCAGTGATTGGTGGTCTGGAACAACGGTGATCAGTGATTGGTGGTCTGGAACAACGGTGATCAGTGATTGGTGGTCTGGAACAACGGTGATCAGTGATTGGTGGTCTGGAACAACGGTGATCAGTGATTGGTGGTCTGGAACAACGGTGATCAGTGATTGGTGGTCTGGAACAACGGTGATCAGTGATTGGTGGTCTGGAACAACGGTGATCAGTGATTGGTGGTCGTTGGGAAAAAACAGTGATCAGTGACTGGTCATCAGATACGATGGTGATCAGTGATTGGTCGTTTTGAACAACGGTGATCAGTGATTCGTCGTTTTGAACAATGGCGGTCAGTGATTGGTCGTTAGGACCAATAGTGATCAGTGATTGGTCATCAGCAACAATGGCGATCAATCAGTGATCAAGAATTTTGAACAATGGGGATCAGTGATTGATTTAAGAAGAACAAGAAGAAGAATGTCATCGGGAACAATGGTGATCAGTGATTGGTCGTCGTTTTGAACAATGGTGATCAGTGATTGGTCGTCGTTTTGAACAATGGTGATCAGTGATTGGTCGTCGTGAACAACAGAGAGGACAGTCGCTACTGTCTTCTCAAAAGGTCGCTTAATTTGTCACTAGGCTTTTTTTTTTTTTTTTATAAAATCACCCAATCAAGTAAAAGTCACTAAGTTGGCAACACACACACACACCCACACACACACACACATACACACATACACACACCACACCTTATAACACAGTCATTCTCACTGTATAGCGCGAGTTAATGCAGTATAAACTCTGCGCACTTCTGAGCTTTTAGACAAACTGGCTTCACAGTTTTAGAAATAAAAGTCTGTTATAATTATATAGATGCTGTCTCAGCAACAGTGTGGATTTTCTGTCCTCACAGCTGTGATTAAGACAATTTTATTCACTGTTATTATCTCAGAAACTCACACATAATGAAGCACTGAGACTCTGAACAATCGCCTCTGACTCTGATGCACTCAGAGGACTTCAAAAACTTCAACATTTACCTCAGAGATGTTGGTAAATTACAAAGAAAAGACTCAGTCTGGCTAAAATTTCACTCAAATTACAGTTAGCATCAACCCAAGTGGTCAAAGATGTGAGAACACTGTTGCTAGGCAACTACAAAGCATAAATCCTGAGTACAAACTAGCTAATAAATAAGACTAATGTTTTAGCATGCTAGAGTTTTAGCAAGTCTTTAATAGAAGGCGTAAAGAGTGAAAATGAGACCGAAAATCAACATTAATTATCTTATTCTTAGGTGTCGCACTTTGCGGGATTGATTGTTGTCTCTGGTGAGTGTACGAAGCTAGTAAAGTTAGCATGCTTTGCTAATCTAGAACAAAGCTAGTACAGTATGTAACGTAATTTAAACACTGATTAATGTGATATTTAATTTGTGTTTAAATGAGTAGCTTTAGAGACAATATATAGCCAAAAAAAAAAAAGCGGGACAGGCCACGCCCACAAGTAACAAACTACAACCAACATCAAGTTAGCAAGTGTTCATATAAAGTTAAGCAGCACTGTAGAATTGATTTATCTTATTTGACGTAATTCTGATTCATAGCTTAGCAACGTTAACGGAACATGACATAAATTACAACCGAGTAAAAATATTATTCTTACCTTTTAAACATTCTGTTCCATTTCTTTTTTTTCTCTCTTCCTAAGCGTTTCTCTTCTATCCATAACCGTTTTGCACATGAGTCAGTTCAGGAGCGTGACCTGTTCAACCGAAAAAATTAAAAATATCTGCAATGTAAATATAAGATTGTATAAAAGTGATATTTCAGCTGTGTTTGATTTGAGCGTGGCAGCAGAGAACATTCAACAGAAGGTCAGTGTGAGTTAAATCCTCAGCACTTCCTGTCCTAAAGAAAAAGCCAAAGCCAAAGCCATAGCATGCAGAAACCTGTTCAGACATCTGAGGGTCAAAACTCCAGAGTCTCCAGGAAAATAAATATAGAGAGACAGCAACATAGAACAAGGAAGATAAAGACTCTTTATCTAAAGAAGATAAAGACTCTGGCTATGTTACATCTCGTAAGGTGTTATCGCTCTCTGTTTCCACCTTTTACCTTTTCTATTTCTACAGAGTCCATTCTAGTGCTACAGCCCAAACACATAATAAATAAATAAATAAATAAATAAATCCTTTCTACATTATATAAAGTATTAGATTACTCTACAATATACAAGAATTTACTCTACATTATATACATTATATACTATGTAAAGTATTAGTTTACACTATATAGAGTTTTAGTTTACATTATATAAAGTATTAATTCACGCTACACTATATAGAATATTAGTTTACATTATATAGAGAGTATTAATTTACTCTACATTATGTAAAGGATTTGTTTACATTATAGAGTATTAGTTTACTCTACATTCTATAAAGTATTAGTTTACTTTACATTATGTAAAGTATTAGTTTACACTATATAAAGTAGTTTATTTTACATTATATAAAATTTACTCTACACTATATAGAATATTAGTTTACATTATATACAGTATTAATTTACTCTACGCTACATAAGGTATTAATTTACTCTACATTATATATTAAGTATTAGTTTACATTATATAGAGTATTAGTTTACACTATGTAAAGTATTAGATTACTCTACATTATGTAAAGCAATAGGTTACTATACATTATATAAAGTATAATTTTACATTATATAAAGTATTAGTTCACGCTACACTACAGAATATTATTTTACGTTATATAGAGTATTAGTTTACATTATATAAAGTATAACTTTACATTATATAGAATATTACTTTACACTATATAAAGTATTAGGTTACTCTACATTATATAAAGCATTAGTTTACACTATATAAAGTATTAGGTTACTATACATTACGTAAAGTATTAGTTTACACTATGTAAAGTATTAGTTTACACTATATAAAGTATTAGTTTATGTTACTTTATATAAAATATTACTTTATTCTACACTGTGTAGAATTAGTTTACTGTATGTTATATAAAGTATTAGTTTTTCTTGTGATTGCAAAGTGTCAACATCGATTGAGCGTAAACGTTTTTATACTCGTTGTCATGGTTACACGCAGTCGGATGAGTAGCACTGATTTGGAACTGTGATGAAATATTTTTGAGCTGATCTACTTCAAAAATAAAACAGAAACAAGTATTTTCTAAAATACTTTCTTTAAAAAAGGTATTATTTAAAATATTTTTAAAAAGATTAAAGGAAAATAAAAAGTAACAGATAAAATTACACAGATAAACAGAGAACAAAGTAGAAATTGTAAATATTACATTATAATATACATTTTAAAATACAATAATATGTTTCTTTGGCGCGATATTTATACATTTTATACCAAGAGTAAAAGATAAAATAATGCATTTCCAATGACATTTAAGTTTAATGACAATATTCTTGAATTACTGAAAATAAAATTATATAATAAAAGAAACATAACAACTAATAAAAAAATGGTTATAAAATAAATAAAAAATAGAAATATTTCTTGCACATGTTCACCTCTCACAGAGAGGTCATGACCTTAGAGCGCTAACTGACGGACAGTTTGTGTGTGTGTGTGTGTGTGTGTGTGTGTGTGTGTGTGTTTCCTCTGTCATTGGACATCAGGGATATCAGCTGTTACTTCCTGTCAGTGACTTCCTGTCTGTGTTAGTGGTGGAGAGCAGTGTTATGTAGGCTCTGGTTATTCCACTCTTGATCACATCATCGCTTTACTAGTTTACTGGTTTGGAGCTGCCTGAATCTCCACTTGGGCTCCGCCCCTTTTTCTACCTAAAGGCATCCTTGGCCCCGCCCCCTTCATGTATCTAAATCCTTCCACTTGGCTCTGCTCCTGGCGTCGGTTACTTTCGTTTCATGCGGACCTTATCTAGCTGAACTTTGACCTGAGGATTGTGAGCCAATAGGAAACAAGAAGGCAGGACTGTAGTGTTTGTGGTCAGTAAAAATTTTCTGTTTTCTTATTGCTGCTTGAAAAAAAACCTAGCTAGCTAACTAGCTAACTATGAACTACGAATCCTGACATTCTTTCCACAATCGCATGTTTCCGGTGATTTTAAATCCAACCCCAGAGTGCAGTTAAAGATCAGATCAGTATGTACTGGATCATTTATGAGGTTAGGATCTGTCCACTAACATGTGTTCAGAGTTTTATAAAATTCTGTCTCTCTCTCTCTCTCTCTCTCTCTCTCTCTCTCTCTGCTGGGATGTTCACACTTCACCTTCATCAGGCGGGTGATTCCATGACGTGTGTGTGTGTGTGTGTGTGTGTGTGTTTGCATTAGAAACAGGTGACTCTGGTTACGGAGAGCTGAACACACCTTTTTGCTTTATAACATGATGAAATCTATCTTCAGGTCAAAGCTTCAGGCCAGTCTAACACACCTGCAGTCTAACACACCTGCACCTCATCCTGTCAGCATTACTACTATTATTATTGTATTTTTTTTAGATAATTTAGATAAATGGAAATGTATGTATATATGTGTGTGTGTGTGTGTGTGTGTGTGTGTGTGTGTGTGTGTGTGTGTGTGTTGAAGTATAATGTATATTTGATTTTTATACTGTTTATGTACTTCTGCCTTGTTGTTTTTAGGTTGTTATGTTGATGTCCTTGTTTAAACTGTATGGTGAAGCCAAAGACAACTTTCCACTCTAACTACCTTTTTACATTTTACTGACACACTTAGAACTTTTAACCCTTAACCCTCAGGAGAACCTGTAAAGGTTCTATGCAGAACCCTGAGAACTGAGCATTTCCTTATCAGAAAGGGCTCCATAGAACCATTTTCAGTGGCTAAGAACCTTTAATTACCCAAAAAAACACCATTAAAGAACCTTTTTTTTGTCCTGACAGGTTCCATGTATTTAGAAGAAAACAGTGAGCAGTAAGTTGGTGTTTGTATTGCACACTTACCCAGATAACACATACATTCTTAGGGAAAAAAAAGGGTTCCTCAAGGGTTCTTGGGATAATTAAATGCACTTCCAAAAAGAGGTCTAGTTAGAATTCTCTGTAAAAAGGGAAACACTTTGCTGTAGATCCCCAGAAGGCCAACTGAAGAACCCTTAAAGGTTCTACATTTTTTTAAGAATGTAAAAATTCTTACAAAAACTTTTTTTTCTAGGGTTCGTTTTACTCGGAACCTTTTTCTAACAGAGAAATACTTTTGGAGATACGCATTTAAGGTTCTCTGGCTGTTCCTCTGAACCCTTCAAGGTTCCCAGTCGGAAAGAGTTCCAAGTGGAACAATTTTTAGGAAGACAAGAACCCTTAATTATTCAAAGAATCCCTAAAGATAAAATAAAAAAAAAAGTAAAATAAGAAGATAAAGAAGTGTAGTCTAATATCATATTTATACACTAAAATTAATATGCTACAGTATTCTAAATGTTTTTGACCTTCTCAGTGTATCTCAGTGGACTTTAGACTTTAGACATTGAGGAACGCGGATCACATACACTTACCGTAAACACACACACACACACACACACACACACACACACACACACACAGTTTACTGACCGTAATTTGTTTCCCACAATTAATTTTTTGCAGGAGTGTGTCCCGACCCCGCTGCTCTACAGCGTAATGAGGTTCTCTCAGGATTGACGTTTCATTTGTAAAACTATCAACGTTGAAAGTTGACAAAACACAAAAACCGATTATGTCTCAATTTTCTGTCGAGCTGCCTGTAACACACAAGCCCCGCCCCCTAACAGCTTCACCGTCAAACTATCATGCTACATTCGAATTACCTCGGAAATGGAAAGTCAGAGCTCATAGTCAGAATTATGTCATTTTCAGCTTCAACATCAGTGCATTCGAGCGACAAAGTGGAGAAAAAAAAAACATGGACGCCTCGATGTTCGTCTTTTGTTAGCAACAAGCTAGCCAGCTAGCTGTGCTGAGTGACATATACAGTATTTACTGCCTCAGAACAGTGAACTGTAGAGTCGTAACACGTGAACATGTCTGTACGTTAAATCGATCTAAAGCTAACGCTTGTACACAAAGTATAACTCGTTCAAACGTAAGAAGTGCTGCTGTGTTTACTGATGATGCTCTGAGCGGCCATTTTGATTGATTTGACGTCACTTGCTGAACTCAGGGTTGACTTTGACTTACGAGTTTTAGTCGAACGCAGAATTAGTTACCTGGTTAACCTGATTACGTTTTCCTGTAGTGATGTGGACGAGTTAAATCACGTGGTTCGTAATTAAACAATCTGATTGGCCGAACTGCGGAACATTTTCGGAGTATTCGCACCATATTCAGTCACAAGAACACTCCAGTTGTTGAAAATGACATAAAATGCGTAAATTATCCGTCAGTGTAACAGATACACAATGACTTTACTTAATTTCTCGTACTGTGTTATTGGTATTAAAGGTTATTGTTTGGGAAAAACACGAGAAATAACAGATTTATAAAAGGTTCTACTTCCTGTTTTCCGTGTGAATGTTCCTCATGCTTAGTGAATTTCTAGTAAATATTAAACACTGAACTTTACTGAGGTCAATTCCTGTCCCGAGTCTGGCAGAGAATGTTGCGCGCACACACACACACTCTCACACACACACACTCTCACACACACACCCTCTCACACACACACCCTCTCACACACACACCCTCTCACACACACACCCTCTCACACACACACCCTCTCACACACACACTCGCACAATTTATTCTTCAAACGCACCAGTAGCAAGTAAATACTTCTTTCCTTAAACACACTCTTCCTCTGTGTAAACTAAAAACATACACCTTACTCTCATGCTTTGCCACACACACTCACACACACACACACACACACACACACCTTTTCCATTAACACACACTCTGCCACAGAAAGCACACAGTGAGCACACACTTTATCACCTATAAACACAAACACACACTACTCACATTGTAATTGAAAACACACATACACACTGAAATGAAAATATTCTTCCCACTGACAAACACACACACACATATTGTAGTACCACACACACACACACACACACATATTGTAGTACCACACACACACATGTTGTAGTACCACACACACACACACACACACGCATTCACATAGTCTTCTCTAAATATACACAAACTATTTTCAGATACACTGCAGCTACAAGTACACACTGTCACCTGTCAACACACACACATTGTAGTACCACACACACACATGCACACACACCCACACACACACACACATTGTAGTACCACACACACACACACACACACATTCACATAGTCTTCTCTAAATATACACACGCTATTCTCACATACACTGCAGCTACAAGTACACACTGTCACCTGTCCACACACACACACATTATAATACCCCCCGCCCCACACACACACACACTATTCTCACATACATTGCAGTAACAAGTACACACTGTCACCTGTCAACACACACACACACACACATTGTAGTACCCCCCACACACACACACACGTGCACACAAAGCAGTAAAGTGACACAAAAAGTTTGTAGAAAAGTAGAAAAGAGAGAGAGAGAGAGAAAGTGTGTGTGTGTGTGTGTGTGTGTGTGTGTGAGAGAAGCACAGATATAAACACACACACATTGTAGTACCACATACACACACACACACACACACACACACATACACACGCTATTCTCACATACACTGCAGCTACAAGTACATACTGTCACCTTTCAACACACACACACGTGCACACAAAGCAGTAAAGTGACGCAAAAAGTTTGTAGAAAAGAGTGTGTGTGTGTGTGTGTGTGTGTGTGTGTATTTAGATATGTATAAAAAAAAGAACTGACCTGCGCGTGCACACAATTCTTCTTCATTCAGTCGCTTACGTAATCCAGATCAAACACACACACACACACACACACACACACACACACGCGCGCGTATTTACAAACAGATGAAGGAACTAAACACTCACTCACTCACACACACACTCTCACACACACACACTCTCACACGCACGCACGGAGATGAAGGAATTAAACACACACACACTCACACACTCACACACTGTGTAACTCGGTGAGATTGGCGACAGACTGAACACTGGTGATCTCACACGGGCCGAATGACTCTGTTAGGGGGCGGGGCTTTGTGGTCAGCTTTACCTGTCAATCATTCTCATTCCACCAATCAGATCACCCGCCCACTGTCTCAATGAGCGCGAGACTAGTGTTTCTCTGTGACTCTATTGATGAATGTACATTTGTTTCTATTTATTTGTTTCTGTAGTTTTTTCTTATTTGTTCCCAAAGTCTGTATCCAAGATTCAGCAACACAAATAATAATATTTATCACCAATAAAGCAGCTTTCTGACTCTGAGTTTGACTTGAGAGAGAGAGAGAGAGAGAGAGAGAGAGAGAATGAAAGAGAGAGAGAGAGAGGGAGAGAGAGAATGAAAGAGAGAAAGAGACAGGGAGAGAGGGGGTGAGAATGAAAGGGAGAGAGAGAATGAAAGAGAGAGAGAGAGAGAGAGAGAGAGAATGAAAGAGAGAGGGAGAGAGAGAGAGAGAGAGAGAATGAAAGAGAGAAAGAGACAGGGAGAGAGGGGGTGAGAATGAAAGGGAGAGAGAGAATGAAAGAGAGAGAGAGAGAGAGAGAGAGAGAGAGAATGAAAGAGAGAGAGAGAGGGAGAGAGAGAGAGAGAGGGAGAGAGAATGAAAGAGAGAGAGAGGGGGGGAGAGAGAATGAGAGAGGGAGAGAGACAGAGTGAGAATGAAAGGGAGAGAGAGAATGAAAGAGAGAGAGAGAATGAAAGAGAGAGATAGAGAGAGGGAGAGAGAGAGAGAGGGAGAGAGAATGAAAGAGAGAGAGAGAATGAAAGAGAGAGGGGGGAGAGAGAGAGAGAGAGAGAATGAAAGGGAGAGATAGAGAATGAGAGAGAGAGGGAGAGAGAGAGAGAGAATGAAAGAGAGAGAGAGAATGAAAGAGAGAAAGAGAGAGGGAGAGAGAGAGTGAGAATGAAAGGGAGAGAGTGAGAATGAAAGAGAGAGAGTGAGAATGAAAGAGAGAGATAGAGAGAGGGAGAGAGAGAGAGAATGAAAGGGAGAGATAGAGAATGAGAGAGAGAGGGAGAGAGAGAGAGAGAATGAAAGAGAGAGAGAGAATGAAAGAGAGAAAGAGAGAGGGAGAGAGAGAGTGAGAATGAAAGGGAGAGAGTGAGAATGAAAGAGAGAGAGTGAGAATGAAAGAGAGAGATAGAGAGAGGGAGAGAGAGAGAGAATGAAAGGGAGAGATAGAGAATGAGAGAGAGAGGGAGAGAGAGAGTGAGAATGAAAGAGAGAGAGTGAGAATGAAAGAGAGAGAGGGGGAGAGAGAGAGAGAGAATGAAAGGGAGAGATAGAGAATGAGAGAGAGAGGGAGAGAGAGAGTGAGAATGAAAGAGAGAGAGAGAATGAAAGAGAGAGACAGAGAGAGACTTGACTTTTACATTCCTTTATTTTAACCACTCCTGATGTGTCCACCATCTTTACATCAAATAAATAGCAGTTTTAAGTACCTACTTTAATTAATTAATTAATCAATTAATTATGAAATATCAATAGCTGATTGCATAAATAAAACGGTAGATAAATACACAAACATGTCATAATTAAACCACAGTAATAATTCGGTTTAAAAAAAAAAAAGTCAATTAAAACCTTATATAAACCATTTCATCCAAACTGCAGTTCAAAGACAAGAGAGAGAGAGAGAGAAAGAGAGAGAGAGAGACCAAATCTATCTATCTATCTATCTATCTATCTATCTATCTATCTATCTTCAAGCGTTCTTCAGGGGGTTCTTTATATAGTTCAGGGTTCTTATCTACCTCAAAAGGTTCTAGTTTGAAATTCTTTCTAATAAGAAAACACTTGTAGCGTTTTACATATTAGAACCATTAAAAGTTTTCTATCTATCTATCTATCTATCTATCTATCTATCTTAGGAGTGAGTGTAGGGTTTGGGGTATAGAAGCGCCTCTGTCTCCATCTAGTGGTCAGAGTTTATAATTACAACATGTTGATTCGATTGATAGATAGATAGATAGATAGATAGATAGATAGATAGATAGATAGAGAGAGAGACACAGTGTTGTAATTGCAAGAACACAGAACAGCGTAGAGAAATGAAAGTTATATATAGAAAAGTAAAGATTATAAGGTAGATGAGAAATAAAAATGATAAAGTTCATAAATATTGAAATATTGAGCAATTACACCTGTGCAGAAGTAAATAATGCTCCAGGACAGTGAGGTACAGACACCACTGACACAAACAGAGAGATTCTTTTCATTTAGATTGGACTTTTCATCCATTTACAGCTTTAAGCGCTTTACAATGTGATATAAAAAAAACAGATAAAGAAACAAAAGGTAGTTCAAAAATAAAATAGTAAAATATGCAAATAATAATAAACAGGGACCGAAAGAAGAACATAATATAAAGTGTTGTCTAATATCTGTCTGTCTGTCTGTCTGTCTGTCTGTGCATTTATATACCTGTCTAAATACCAACCGTCTCTCTCTCTCTCTCTCTCTCTCTCTCTTTCTGTCTATGTATCTTTCTGTTTATGTGTCTATCTGTTTTTGTATCTGTCTGTTTGTCTGTGTGTCTGTCCGTTTTTCTTTGTACCTGTCTGTCTTTGTACCTGTCTGTCTGTCTTTGTACCTGTCTGTCTGTCTGTCTGTCTTTGTACCTGTCTGTCTGTCTGTCTGTCTTTGTACCTGTCTGTCTTTCTGTCTGTCTTTGTACCTGTCTGTCTTTGTACCTGTCTGTCTGTCTGTCTTTGTACCTGCCTGTCTTTGTACCTGTCTGTCTGTCTGTCTGTCTGTCTTTGTACCTGACTGTCTGTCTGTCTGTCTGTCTGTCTGTCTGTCTGTCTGTCTGTCTGTCTGTCTTTGTACCTGTCTGTCTGTCTGTCTGTCTTTGTACCTGTCTGTCTTTGTACCTGTCTGTCTGTCTGTCTTTGTACCTGCCTGTCTTTGTACCTGTCTGTCTGTCTGTCTGTCTGTCTTTGTACCTGACTGTCTGTCTTTATACCTGTCTGTCTGTCTTTGTACCTGTCTGTCTTTATACCTGTCTGTCTTTATACCTGTCTGTCTGTCTGTCTGTCTTTGTACCTGTCTGTCTTTCTTTGTACCTGTCTGTCTTTGTACCTGTCTGTCTGTCTGTCTGTCTTTGTACCTGTCTGTCTTTGTACCTGTCTGTCTGTCTTTGTACCTGTCTGTCTGTCTTTATACCTGTCTGTCTTTGTACCTGTCTTTCTTTGTACCTGTCTGTCTTTGTACCTGTCTGTCTGTCTTTGTACCTGTCTGTCTGTCTGTTACAGGAGTGATGCTGAGGTACCGACGCGTCTCTACATTAAGGCAAATAACAGAAGCTATTTGAAAGCGGAAGTGAGCAAAGTGTTTAAATCGGTGTTGATGGAGTGTGAATAATAACTCGGTGTGATCAGTGAACTCGTGTCACATTACAGTAATGAAGCACTGCAGGCTGACTGCTGCTCTCGGGAACGCGCGCGCTGGTGTGTCGGGGTCGCGCCCGCGCGCTGCATCACCTTTCCTGCCTCGCGCTGCTCTCGTCATTCACTTTCCCGCGCTTCAGCCTGACAGGAATCTCAGAGCGGCTGCTTCACTGATACACTGAGATTATAAACATCAACACATACATCTAAAGAAATGAAGGAAAATGGAAGAACTGGACCATTCCAGCAGCTTTCATCAACATTCTTCTGCTTGACTGGAGGCATGTGAGTCAGTTTGGTCCATTCTGGACGTCTTTTTTTGGTTTGTTTTGGCTTGTTTTGGAGAAATGTTGCTATGGTGTTCTGACAGGATTCTCACTTCACTGTAATATAATGTAGGATTTCACTGTTACACGGAAATAAACACTTATTTTCTCAACATTTCTGGAAGTTTTGGAAATGTCCACTCCTGTAAGATAATTGTCTTTGCTTTTATTGGACTCTATAAACCTGTCACAGGATAAAAACGACTTTATACTTTATGAGTTGGGTTATAAATGTCTGTCAGTGTCTGTTAGCTTTGGGGGCGACATGTTGAAGGAAAAGCTAACAAATAATAACAAATTTAAAAAAGCTCTTCAGTGACTTCTCATCATGGACGTGATGTGGACGAACCTTTCGAACTGTTCGTCAAACTGCAGTTGGGATGCTTACGCTAACGTTTATACTTCTTCGTCGCCACCGGTCGCCATTTTCCCCATCCCGGTCCTCATCGGGGTAACGGTCACCTGCGTGCTCTTCTTCCTCGCTGGAGTGGCGGGAAATTTGACCACCATCATGGTGGTGTTCAAGTACAAAGAGATGCGCACCACGACCAACCTGTACCTGTCCAGCATGGCGTTCTCGGACCTGCTGATCTTCCTGTGCCTGCCGTTGGACCTGTACCGGATGTGGCGGTACCGGCCGTGGACGTTGGGGAACGCGTTGTGCAAACTTTTCCAGTTCGTCAGCGAGTGCTGCACCTACTCCACCATCTTGAACATGACGGCGCTGAGTGCGGAGAGATACTTCGCCATCTGCTTCCCGCTCAGGGCCAAAGTAGCGGTGACCAAGAGACGCGTACGCGGGCTGATCCTCGCGCTCTGGACCGTGGCCCTGTGCAGCGCCGGACCCGTGTTCGTACTGGTGGGCGTCGAGCACGAGAACGGCACCGATTGGCGCGAGACGAGCGAGTGCAAGGCCACGGAGTACGGCGCGCGTACGGGCCTGCTGAGCGCCATGGTGTGGGTCTCGAGCGGGTTCTTCCTGCTGCCCGTCTTCTGCCTGACCGTGCTGTACGGACTGATCGGCCGCAAACTCTGGAGGAGGAAGAGGAGGAGGAGGGACAGGATGAAGAGCAGGGACAGCAGCAACAGGCAAACCATCAAGATGCTTGGTGAGTGTGTGTGTAATATCAAAGCGTACTATGTTACTTGCGTAAGTACGATGCATGTAGTACGTGAAAAAGAGCGTGTGAGACGTTTGTAATGTCAGAATGCGCGTAATATAAACCTACTTTCACACTCGCGAATAACAAAGCGGCAGACGATCGTTTGTTTTCTACGTACGTACTTTATGCAACGTAAAGAAGCAACAAATCCAAACGATCGTCTCGATCGATTCCTCAGACCGATCAAACGGTTCACGTGTTGTGGTCCGACGTTTCTTCAGTTCCCCGCTCACGACATTAGTTCCCCTATTTACTCTTTGACGCAAAAACGTAAGAAAAACGTATAACCTCGTTATGGTTTAATCTTCTCCTGTCGTATAGACAACAGTTTCGTTAAATGTGAGATAAAGCTTGGAAGGAAGTAGGAGAGATCATCAGTGCCTCTGGTGAGCGTTCGTAGCTAGTACGGTGAGTACGAAGCAAAGCGCGTAACTTTAATACGTTTTAAACAAAACTGGTGCATCAATGGACAGGCCACGCCCCCAAAAGCAACAACAGTAGCAGTCGATACACAAACTACAAGACAGTTGTTATTTTCTAGTGTTAACGTAGGGTACGAGTGTGTATGTGGGGTCAGTTTATTAGCTACCACACAGGTAATTTTGTAAGTGTATACTTACGGACTGTAGAACAAGTATTGGCACCCCTCTACCCCCTCGCTTTGTGCCGACGTCTTCAAAATTAGAAAACGTAATTTATTTGCGGTTTTCTGATTCGAATCGTTTGTGTTCAGCAAGCACTTGTTGTTCAGCAGCCGAATCTTTTCGTAACATGACGTTAGAACAGCTCGCTAAAATGCTAACTGATTGTAAGTATGAGTGTTTGTGTTTGAGCTGTTTCTTCTTCTCCTCCACTTAGCCGTGATGGTGTTTGCCTTCGTTCTCTGCTGGCTCCCGTTCCACGTGGGTCGTTACCTGTTCTCGGCGTCGCCCGAGGCGTTCGCGTCCCCGTTATGGTCTCTGATCGCTCAGTACTGCAGCCTCGTCTCCTTCGTCCTCTTCTACCTCAGCGCCGCCATTAACCCCATCCTGTACAACGCCATGTCCAAGAAGTACAGGAACGCCACGCTGCGCCTCTTCAGCCACAGCTCGCCAAGCTTCACGGAGTCCAGCATCAGCTGCTGACACCGAACACGCTCCGTGCGTAATCCTGTAACATCCCAGGGAGGATATATCGACGCGATGAAATAGCGCGATTAGGGAAATGTGAGATGAGGTGGTACGTTTCTGCCTCACGGCTCCAGGGTTCCATCCTGAGCTCAGGTCACGCTCTGGGTGGAGTTTTGCATGTTCTCCCTTTGGGTTTCCTCTGGGTTCTCTGGTTTCCTCCCAGTAGATGGATTGAGTACGCTAAATTACCCCTAGGTGTGAATGTGTGTGTGTGTGTGTGTGTGTGTGTGTGTGTGTGGTGTGTGTGTGTGTGTGTGTGTGTGTGTGGTTGTGTATCCATCCTGGAGAAGAAGAAGATGTCAGCTGATCTCAGGTTTTTGTCTTAGTTGAGAAACTTGTAGCCATTTTCTCAATTCAGTTTAATTCACTGTAAATTTTTCCAATTCGGTATCAATTAAAAAAAAAATTAAAAATCACTGTTGAATCCTGGATCCTGATTGGTCAGAAGAGAAGGTGTTGATTAGTTTTCTATAACAGAAGCTCTGACAGTAGTGAAGCTTCACATCACAGGTTTATATTAATATTAATGCGCTCGTAACAGCTCATTCACGGGGACTTCGCCGATATGGTGACGTTTTTCCTCAAATCAGGAGACGTTTGATGTAACATTTATGGAAGGAGTCTCCAGTGTCAGAGCTTTGGTAAAAGTTTTCCGACATCTTCAGGACAGAGGAGATTACGTTTCTTTGCGGTTTCTCCGTAAAGTGCGTAAACAAAGTTGCGTTTTTTTAACTTGAAGAGAGAGAATAAAGAGAGGCTGATGAGGGAAAGACTGTTTATAGCTGCTATAACGTAAGCGACAACAGGAACTCAATCGTTTCTATTAAATGTAACTATAAACGGATGAAAAGTATGACGTGTTCTCTAATAACTTCTTTGTAATCCTTGGCAAATTGCTGTGGTATAAGAGGAATAAAACACCCGGTGACGTAAATAATGAACTTCACGCCACGCCGTCACTCAGTATTTTACTTTAATTTGATTATTAAAGTTATTTTTATATCAGCTGTTTCTATTTTTTTTTAAAATGCTGAACAGAAATCTCTGAAACTACAGTAACCCTTGTTAGCGCTTTGTAAGTAAAACGTCTAACAAAATTCTAACATTTCTCTTCTTTCTTCTCCTTTCTTTCGTTCTTTTCTTTCAGTTTTAGATTTTATTTCTCTTCTGTTTGCTTTTCCTTTTCGTTGTTTTGTTTCTTTTTCTTCACGTGATAAAATTTTATAATTAAATTTATTTTTAAAAATGCTTAAAATGTCACACCAATACATCATCCCATCCCTAACACACACACACACACACACACACACACTCTTATATCGTACATATAGATGGAGAAAATGTAACGTTGCCTTAAATTAAATATAAATCATGGGGACAAAGTAACTGTAGAAACCGCAGCGTC
>NC_069723.1:25232310-25254810 GCF_027358585.1 Pangasianodon hypophthalmus | reverse complement strand
ATATCAGCGTCGCTAACCTCAGGCCAGAGCTTCATGTCATCTACCTAGTCATTAAAACTTTGACGGGCGTCAAAAGACGCTGTAAAGTGTCACACTATGCATTTTTTAGACATTTTCCCAAGTTTAATGTCACATTATCAGTTAGGAATATTCGCTAAACGCCAGAGACTGGAAATGTAAAACAGGTTTCCGATATATGAGCCAGACGAGACTTCGGCGATCAAGAAAAAGATGGATGTCGTATATTTAATAAGCAACATACAGTGAAGTGTGTAATTGTAATAGATTCGAACCTCGGGATGGTGTAGCTCCAACTGGATCGACCCATTTCTTGGTTATTTCATGGATCGTGATCTTTTTAACACGCTGAGGTGTGAGGTGTCAACGTGAGATGAACGCTCTAAAAGTTCAAGGAGGCGAGCCGAGGTGAGTTACGACTGACAGTGCTTTTCATCTTTTCTTCTCCGGGCTCAGAACCGCATCGTTATGAGAAGAATCCGGCCATGATATAGAGACATAAAAACCTCAAGGGCTGCGTAGAAAGTGCTTCAGGCTTATCTGGAAATTTTTTTTACAAAGCAGCATAAATCAAGGCAAAAAGCATCAACCTTTCAAATCTGATCAAATTAAATATTTATCAAATATTTATGAGATCAAAGGTCTCTCCTGAAGCTGTTTCTCTTGGTAAGAGAAACACTGTGCGCTAAAAGGTGCTGGTTGTATCACGTTGCATCGCTTCTTCATTTGGTTCTCACTTTATTGTGTTTCATGGTCTAATTAATTCCTTTGTCTGTGAAGGTCAGGAAAGTGTTTAACAGCATTGAGACCGAGTGACTGCACTTGTGTTAATTTGTCTGGTTGGTATTCAGATCACCTGAAGGAGAAGGGACACACTTATACCACACTGCTGATTGGTCAGAAGGAGTTCGCAGGATTACATTAATGCGCTCGTTCCTAATACGTTATCGTTTCTATAGTAACAGCTCATTCACGGGGACTTGAATAGGGACAGTGGACGCTCCACTGATAATAAACGAATTAAAAAACTGTTAAAAAAAGGTTTTCTGTGAGGAAAAATGTGTTTATTTAACATTTATGGAAGGAGTCTCCAGTGTCAGAGGTAAAGCTGTAACTTTAAGTTTTCCGACATCTTCAGGACAGAGGAGTTTACGCTTCTTTGTTTGCGGTTTCTCGGTAACACGATTACTTGAAGAGAAAGAAGAAAAGAGAGGCTGGTGACGGAACGACTGTTTACAGCTGCTATAACGTAAGTGAGAACAGGAATGAACTCGTTTCGCAAATTAAACGTAACTATAAACATAAAAATCCTGCAGCATGTTACAAGTCAGTTTCCTTGTAGTTTATAAAAACTGATTAAGGGGGTGGAGCTACGTATGAGCTCGGTATATGATGTCCCAAAATGATCTCAACAGCTTTGGAGCAAACCTTTGTGATATTAGAGGATAGCGATGTGGTACGCAGAAACTAGCTAAAAGATTGTGGTCTTTATGGTCACATAATTTGATAGCATCTGGTTACAAAAAAAAAAATAGCTGAGAATACGACAAATAGAGATCTGCGATGGAGTGACACATTCTGAGATTTTGATCTAAAATATTTGAAGCTATCTGGACTATCATTGGTTATAAATGCGAAGGGGCGTGGCCACATATCGCCGATATTGTATATAGTGAGCAAGGGAGCTAGAATAACGGAGTCCACTTACATTTAGAGTGCACTTCAGGCAACTGAAGTATTATGCAGTGATAACAGCACTTCTGTAGAGAACGATGGGAGAGTTCTTGATTAACTGAAGGCAATTTTCTCTAGAATTCCTCCAAATGCACTTTATTTAAATGAGTCGTTATTTATTTGAAGGAGCTCTAAATAATGTGTGCTTGTAAACCCCTGAATGAAAAGGACATTCAGGGAAGTGATAAAAAAAAAAAAAAAAAAACCAAACAGGTCTCCAGAGTCAGTGAGAAGGCAATATAAATTTACTGAAGAAATAAACTATCCGTGAGTGAATCTCTCCTTTTAAATGGGAGGAAAAATGAAAGTGTTTGATTCACACGCAGTGACAATCGCTCCAGATGGAAGTGAAGCATGACGGCAGAACGAGAAATAAAACCTCAA
Organism: Pangasianodon hypophthalmus; assembly: GCF_027358585.1. Lineage (NCBI taxonomy): Eukaryota > Metazoa > Chordata > Actinopteri > Siluriformes > Pangasiidae > Pangasianodon > Pangasianodon hypophthalmus. Next base: position 25,252,674 of record NC_069723.1, on the reverse strand, counting down.
GCGAAACATTAATCAAGTATCGATTATAAAAGTCACGCTCAGGGTGTCATGATGGAAGGGTTTATGGAGCTTTTCTCAAAAATCGATGTTCACTCACACCACGCTGATGTCAGGGAGATTTTATAAACATGATTTAACATTTTTAAATGTTACTGAACATTTGGGATCAATGTCGGTTTGATCTTTAAACGCGACAGAGTCTGACAGAGCTAGTGCTGGAAAATCTATCATCATCATCATCATCATCATCATTATTGTCACCACCATCATCTGAACAGACAAGTAAGTAAACAAGTAAGTAAGCTTTATTTAACCAGGATAAAAACGTATTGAGATAAAATCGCTTTTACAAGAGTGACCTGGCCAAGAAGGCAGCGAGAGACACAGCAACAATTAACACAACAACAACAGCACTGTGCAAAAGTCTTTTTTTTTTAGTACAAACTTTGTTATAGATGTTTATTTTCTGACTTCTACATTATTGATTCAGAACAAAAACATTTTAGATTCCAAACATTAGTTTTCCAGCACAAAATGAAATGTTACAGAAAAATGTTTGTATGTCAGTAAAGAAAGCAGCAGATTCCATAAGAGACGCTTTTCAGATAAAAACATAATGAAGGCTGCTGGGTTTCGCTGCAGAAATAAGAAGCGAGTCGACAGTCAAAGTCTCCAGAAGAACTGTGGCTGCTTCTGCAAGATGCTCAGTAACACTTCCAGCTCATTTCCTTATAAAACTGCACACACTGCACCTCAGATACTGCTTTATTTATTTAAAGTGAAGGATCGTCACATTAAATACTGACTTTGTTTCATTTATTACTGTTTACTGCTCTTTATAGGATTTTTTTTAAAATGTAGAAACATTTAGTTTCAGTATTTTTGAAGGCGTCTTTACTCTACAGCATTTCTATGTATGTGAATAAGACTTTTGCACAGAACTGTGTATGTATGTGTATAGAAAGACAACAACAATTAACACAACAACAAAAAACAATCCAACAACAGCAAGAACAAAATAATAATGAATAAATAAAACCACCAGATGGGAAGAATTAGTGGAAAAATATAAATCAGTCAAAAGAAATAGAAAAATATGTAGTAAAACAAGCAAGCACACCTAGGAAAGCAGAGAAGGAAGGACGCTTGCATTCATACAGACCTGAAGAAGCTAAATGGAAGGAAAAAAACAGGAAGTATCACACTGTAAGGAGAAAGCTAGTAAGGCTAGGAAACTGACAAATGAGGTTGCTTCAGACGAGGGGTATAAAACATACGGCCCTCCGAAAATCAATACTGGTTTAATCTGGCTCACCAAATGAATTTAGAATCTGTGATCTAAATTAAAGTCGTCTTGTGGACCGTAATTGAATAGAGGGCCATAAATTTCAGGGCCGTAAAAGCAGATACTGATGAAATTCTTTGTTAGCGTTAGCAAGCTAAACATTTATTTGTTTTTACCCTGTCTCTTTCCAAAACAATTAAGTTAGGAGAATTTTTAAATAATTTTGCAAACTCTATTAATTTCTCCGCACTTCAATATTATGAATAGTAGGAATCTAGGGAACATCCACACTAGCAAACAAGATCACTAGGAATCTAGGGAACATCCACACTAGCAAACAAGATCACTAGGAATCTAGGGAACATCCACACTAGCAAACAAGATCACTAGGAATCTAGGGAACATCCACACTAAAAATAAGATCACTAGGAATCCAAGGAACATCCACACTAAAAATAAGATCACTAGGAATCTAGGGAACATCCACACTAAAAATAAGATCACTAGGAATCCAAGGAACATCCACACTAAAAATAAGATCACTAGGAATCTAGGGGACATCCACACTAGCAAACAAGATCATTAGGAACCCAGGCAACATTCAGGTTGGTAAACAAGATCACTAGGAATCTAGGGAACATCCACAGTAACAAACAAGATCACTAGAAATCTAGGGAACATCCACACTAACAAACAAGATCATTAGGAACCCAGGCAACATTCAGGTTGGTAAACAAGATCACTAGGAATCTAGTCAACATCCACACTAGCAAATAAGATCACTAGAAACCCTGAATGAGTTTCACTCCTGATGCAGTCGTTTGGTTCTTCTCTGTCCTAGAAGATTAAAAAAAAAATTCAGAAAATAAGCTTGTTTACGCAGGACATAGGCAATAAAAAGGATAAATGTGAATGAAGCGAATGTTCTCCATAACCTTCTGGATTAATCTTATTTCCTTTTTTCAGTCCGTGCCAAGTTTGAAGGTGTGTGTGTGCGTGTGTGTGTGTGTGTGTGTGTGTGTGTGTAAGGGAACGGTAGTGGGTTGTGAATCAGGTCTGTCAGTGAACCTGCAGAATGAGACAGCAGCCATTTTTAAAGCCCAATAAAACTGCAGCAGGACTGTAGAGGAAGTTAAAAGTCATTGACTTTTTTTTTTTTAAACCCATGTCATCAGTTCACTAGTCAGACCAGAGAGGATCAATAAAATGAAAACTCTTTGAAAGTGTGTGAAAACTCTTGCCTTTTGCTCAAGCCCTGTCGCTAGTCACTGGTCTGATGAGCTGCCTTCGGCTAAATAATTCACATAAACGCATGTGATTGGATAAACGTCAACAGAGGATCTGATACAGAAGCTGCGATGAGTCTCTGAGCTATTGCTGACTTCCTCGGTTCGAGCATAAAAGATTATGACGTGGTGTGTGTGTTCAAGTGGCCTTGGTTGAAAGAAATGGATGGTGCGAGAAAACTTCTTTGTTTTTATTTATTTGTTTTTTTTGTATCATCAATGACAAGAAGTTTATTTTGCCTTTCTGTAAGAATATAAAGAACTGAACAGTTAAAATGCACAATTATTAGTTAAATATGACCATCTGCTGTAGACATTCAATTCAATTCAGTTTTATTTGTATAGCGCTTTTAACAATGGACATTGACATTGTCAAAGCAGCTTTACAGAAATAAATGGATTCACAAAAAATATATCATAAATATGTGAATTTATCCCTAATGAGCAAGCCAGTGGTGACGGTGGTGAGGAAAAACTCCCTGAGAGGATATGAGGAAGAAACCTTGAGAGGAACCAGGCTCAAAAGGGAACCATCCTCATCTGGGCGCAACGGATAGTACGATTATAAATAAATCCCTTCTATTATTGTGTACTATATGGACAAATAGTGCAATTGTGCAACCAGTAAATTCATCACAGTTTTCGCAAGAAGTCCAGCTGGTTAAAATCTATCCACTGTCCACTGATGGAGTCCTGAGTACGAAGCTGCTCGTGGCAACTGCAGCCCCAAAGCCACTACAGCAATCACAGTCCCAAGCCATTACAGTACAGTACAGTACAGCTCCCCATATGAGATCCCCAAGCAGCACCATCTCCACAGCCCCCAGGTGGCACCATCCCCAGCAAACCAAACAGTTCTTCAGGCAGTCCATATGGGGCCCCAGCAGCAGCGAGCAACTCAACCGATGAGAACTCCAACCAGAAGTAGGGCATCAGGATGGGTCAGGCAGCGAGGAGGAGCAGAAGGGGTCAGGATCACTGGCATCTCAGAAGTAGCATGTGTAGCTCGACAGAGAGTGAGGGAGAGAGAGAGAGAGAAAGAGGGAGAGATTATTAGGTAAGCTTTTGTCCTCTAATGGTTAAGGACAATGTACTTTGCGTGCACATCACACATCACGTTTATATTGTCAGGCGGCGTGACTTTTTGTTATTGACACGCCCCCAACTCAGAAACTCGGGGCGTAACTCGTAGAACTCCACTGTAGTGACGTTCATGTGCGATCACCTCGTACTTACGGCATTTCGGACAGGACCTGAAGGCAGCATATGTCCAGCTTTTCTCATACGTTTATTCTTCTAAAGTATATTCTAATCCTAACCCTAAAACCTAACGTCTAACTCTATGTTTGTAAATTAGTTGTAATTTTTTCCTGCGTGAAGTTAGCACGTGTAGTCTTCATTACAACTTCATTCATTAAAATATACGGCTAAATCCATCTCGCTGCATAGATTAAATGCAAAGTGAACTTTTGGGTATTAAACGGTGCGGCTCCTCGGCTCCTGGAGCTCAGATGGGCGCAGACAAAACAGATGGTTGAAAATATCTCATTAATATTCAGGACGAGGTCTGAGCTAAGCTTATGAAGTGAGTAAGGTTATCTGGTCCACTGGAACCTCAAGATATTGCGACAGAAAAAAGATAAAGCGTGGAGCTCCGATTGCTTACAACAGCAGGAAAGAAATAACACAAGGTCATTTATTTCTCTGTGTGTGTGTGTGTGTGTGTGTGTGTGTGTGTGTGTGTGTGTGTGTGTGTGTGTGTAGATAGGCTTGTGCCAGACAGCATCTGCATTTTATTGCTCAAGTGACCCTCAAATAATATATTTTGATTTCGTTCCCACCGTCAACTGGCAAATGAGGAACGTGCAGCACCGGTTCTCTCACCGCTCCTCCTCCTCATCTTTCCATCCGTGGCTTCGTGTGAAATTTCCCTTATATGGTGGCTGAGTTTTCAGACGTGTCCTCACTGTGCAGCTATACCTGACTGTGTGTTTCACTCTGCAGCTCCCAGACAGGTCACATGGGAGACGAACACCAATGAGAGAAGAGCCAGTGAGCTACAGGTGCTAACAGGGAGTCTAATTACAGACAGGTAAACTATGGTTACAGGGAAAGAAAGAAAGAAATAAAAACAGGAGGGTATGGGGGGATTTAAGAAAGAAAAGGGAAACAAAGAAAAAGAAAGGAAGCAAGAAAGGATAGAGGGATGTAAGAAAGAAAAAAAGACCATGTGGTAAAAGAGCCCATAAAAGGAAGAAAGAAAGAAAGAAAGAAAGCATGATTGTAAAGAAAGAAGGAGAGAAAGAAAGAAAGAAAGGATAGAGGAATGTAAGAAAGAAAAAAAAGACCCAAAAAGTGTCCATAAAAGAAAGAAAGAAAGAAAGAAAGAAAGGATAGAGTAATGTAAGTCTGTAATGAGTTTGCAGTGTAGAAAGAAAGACTGTGGTGACAAGAAAAAAAGAAAAAAGAAAGAAAGAAAGGATAGAGTAATGTAAGTCTGTGATGAGTTTGCAGTGTAGAGAGAAAGAAAGAAAGAAAGAAAGAAAGCATGATTGTAAAGAAAGAAAGAAAGAAAGAAAGGATAGAGTAATGTAAGTCTGTTACGACTTTTCAGTGTAGAAAGAAAGACTGGTGACAAAAAGAAAGACAGAAAGATGAAAGAAAGAGTAATATAAGTCTGTAATGAGTCTGCAGTGTAGAATGAAAGACTGCGGAGACAGAAAGAAAGAAGGAAGGAAGGAAGGAAAGAAAGAAAGAAATGAGTGTAATAAGTAATAATGAGTCTGCTGTTCCAGCCCACTGAATCTGGAGGAATCGAAGCTGCTGATTGGTCGGTTGCTGTAACGCCTTTATGACGTCATCAGCTGTTGGCGTGTTTCAGTGGGAAAGTTTCACACTTTGATCTGAAACAATTTACACTGTATGAAGTTTATAAATGCACATGAAAGCATTTCTTTAAATGGAGTGGGGGATAAAGGACGAGGAAGAGGAAGAGGAGGAAGAATGGAGGAATAACACCACTCGCTCTGGACGCAGTAATGATGTAAAGTGAGTTATGATCTCAACAGGTTTCTCTGCCCTTCAGGTTTCCAACATTCTGTCATTTCTAAACAATTCCAGCTGATTGATGCATTATTCATGAGACGGAGCGTGTCTGTCTGCTCAGATCTGTCACACCGAGCATGAGCAGATCAATGAAGATGAGAGTTAATAGGACAGATGACCTCTGAGCGATAATAAAACACGCCCTTGTGGATGGGATTATGTCCCTCAGTGGTGATGAGGCTTATTTATTACAGAGGCATTTAGCTTCCTCTCACCTTCTCCATCATGTCACACAAAAACTCTCGCTCGCTCGCTGCCTCAAATCTGTCCACCTCGTATTTCACTTCACACCTCGTGGTATTGGTGTTGTTTTATTATAAACTCAGACCATCGTTCTTCTCAACCAATACAAAATGAAGCTGAACTGCGACCACAGAACCTCAGATTAGTAAGAATAATAATAATAATAATAATAATAATTTGTGTGAGTGTGTGTATATATATATATATATATATATATATATATATATATATATATATATATATGTGCAAAAGTCTTATTTTTTTTAGTAGAAACTTTGTTATAGATGTTTATTTTCTGGCTTCTACATTATTGATTCAGTACAAAAACATTTTCGATTCCAAACATTAGTTTTCCGGCACAAAATGAAACGTTACAGAAAAATGTTTGTATGTCAGTAAAGAAAGCAGCAGATTCCATAAGAGACACTTTTCAGATAAAAACATAATGAAGGCTGCTGGGTTTCGCTGCAGAAATAAGAAGCGAGTCGACAGTCAAAGTCTCCAGAAGAACTGTGGCTGCTTCTGCAAGATGCTCAGTAACACTTCCAGCTCATTTCCTTATAAAACTGCACACACTGCACCTCAGATACTGCTTTATTTATTTAAAGTGAAGGATCGTCACATTAAATACTGACTTTGTTTCATTTATTACTGTTTACTGCTCTTTATAGGATTTTTTTTAAATGTAGAAACATTTAATTTCAGTATTTTTGAAGGCGTCTTTACTCTACAGCATTTCTTTACACGTGCCTAAGACTTTTGCACAGAACTGTATGTGCTTGATATCTATATATAGCACGTTTCACTATTAGTACGCAGAATTTTGAAAAAGCGTTGACAATAAATTGAGCCGCTTTAGCTTTTTTTTTTTTTTGATGATGATGATGATGATGAGTTACAAGATGGCGCCTGTTGAAAGCACGTTTTTTATGACTTGGAATTCAACATTTAATTTGTAATGTATTATAGATACTTATTCTGTTTGGAGTATTTTCTAATCGCTCCTGTTTGTCATGTTTTGTTTGTTGAAACACACAAGAACACATTTATAAACATCCAATGAAAAAAAAGAGAGATATTACAGTAGTCCATCCGTCTTTCACTGTGATGTTTTCATCATTATTATATTCACTAATGAGCTTCTGAGTTTAATTACTCACTGGATCGCATTCAGTCGCTCGCTAATTTTGATAAAGTGTCTGAATTTACTGTTAGCAGAGAACACGTGTATAAAAACGCTGAATGCTAATGCAGCCAGATGGCATTGACAAGAGTTATTGTGCTGATTTAATAATCAGTTTTAGGGACAAAAATAATTGACCATCTGAAAAAAAAAAAAGTTTGTTTGTGAGCACTTTTCTCTACTGTTGCTCTGAAAACATCATCAAACAAGTTAAAGCTATTTCTGATAAGGAGGTGCTAACTTCTTCATGGCTTAAAAAACTATTTTTAAAAGAATTTCAAACCAGTAAAATATGCAATAATAAGGAAATAATCCAAGCTTTAAAAAAAAAACCCAAAAGCATCAGCTTTTAATTGATCATCAGCATAGATGTTAGTATTTTATTAAAATGTCACTGTTAGCGATAATGAAACCTTTTTAGAGATCTAGACGTGTGCTAAACCCTAAACCTAAAAGCAGGGGAGTAGCTTTTTGTCTTTTGTTAGCTGAATGTTAGTACCATTAGAAATGAGTTCTGTTGAAACATTTACACAATGATGCTTTTTTTTTACAAAATAGGATTTCTTTATAAATGGTCAGAACCCCTGGTATGGACTGTGCTAACCCAAACACAGGAAGGCTTTTAGACACTGCTGACTGGCTGCTAATTATATTTCCATTAAAAGCCATCTGTCGGGTTGAGTTGAAAATCACTTACAGTGCCAAAATGGCACGTTTGCCAAGAAAAACAACTAACAGACTCGATTAAATCAGCTGATGTGCTGGTGTGGGTTAAATACAGCGTCCTCATTACAGCAGAGGTGACTGAAGTTCAGTTTGGAGAAAGATGAAGCTTTCATCTCAAAGATTAGAGTTCAGGACTGGTTCGTGTTCTTACAAGAAATTCTGGCTATTTAAAGCTCCATCCCAAATGGTAGAATTCATCACTTTATTGAGCATTATTACTGTTACATTTACACAGTGATATTATCTGCTGCTTTGTTAATAAAGTTTTTTTAGCAGTAGTTTTATTAAATATATAAAACAGTGTTGCATACGAATATTTTTTAACAGATAAACATGTCAAATTTAAAAAATGGAAAACACAAATGACAGTTTTTCTGTTTGTTCAGGAGACACTGGTGTTTCAAAATTACGCTGGTTATACATGAGGCAACAGATGCTACGTATGCATACACATGACGCACACACACACACACACACACACACAAAACAAATAATATGTCTCCGTCATCAGTCTCCATGAGCTAGTGATATAATGTTCATGCCTGTGTGACAGACACCAACACATAATACAAACAACTAACGTAAATGTTAAATACTAAGCTAAGCTAAATGTTATTATACACTCCTTAGAGAATATATTATTCAAAACGAACAGATAACATGTTCCAAACAGATACAAATACAGATACGAATAAGAGGCGCACTAGAAGTGTGTATCAGGACCGGCGACAAAAAAATCACGTGAGCAGAAGGTTATTAATTTCACGTGGGCGAGAGCAAGCAGTCAGATATGAAGCTTTCAGGACAAACAAAGACCACGTTCATAAACATGAACATTAACATTCATGGAGGTTTAAATTGGGATACTATATATTTTGTTAATATTTTGGGGGACAGAACCAACTGCATTGGTTAGAAAATATGGTGGGAAGGTACCAACTAAAATAAGAACTTTTTCAGTGGAATTTAAGGAACAGTTGTGACGAATTATGAACTGGAATGATGTATCTGAGGTTGAGGAACTGTAAACCCTTTAGGTTTAGACCACGCCCACTTCAGGAGTAGATACAGATACAGATATGTACAGATAGTTGTTACTGAGGTAATTCTAATTGGCTCTAAAGCTGTTGTATCTAAATTTTCTGGTCAACAGATGGATCTGGATGGTGATCAGCTAAAAATATCAAACGATTACAATATGTTCAAAACTCTGCAGCTCGCTTGATCACCCACACGATCACCCAATCCTCTATCACCTTCATTGGCTTCCAGTTTCCTTTCTCCCTAATCCTCACTTCTAAAGCTCTCCATAACCTGCGCCTGCATATTTATCTGACTTACTTCTGCCGTATATTCCTGCCCGTTCCTTACGATCTTCTAGTGAGGGATTGTTAGTCACTCCTAAGTTTCGTCTGGTGACTGTAGATCTTTCAGTGTTGTGGCTCCCAGATTGTGGAATGCTCTTCCCCAAGACATCCGTCAAGCATCCTCCCTTCTCTCCTTCAAAAACCTCTTAAAAACACGTTTTCTCTCTGAATATTACGCCTCAGTTCTCAGTCTGTAAATTGTACCCTGTTATGGACGTTCATCTAAATTCTCTCTGCATCTCTAAGCTAGCTTCGTAAGCGACCTCTGTATATTACTTTCAGCTCTTCATGTGTGTTCTGTCCTTTGATATTGATGTTTATTTGCATTCCTTAAATCTGACTTGTAAAGCGACCTTGGGCGTTGGAAAGGCGCTATGTAAATAAAGGTTATTATTACTATTATTATTATTATTATTGTTATTATTATTATTATTATTATAGAGTGTCACATCCTTCAGGGACAATTCACCGCCACACCACCAGAGGGCCCCCTTCTCCTAAATCTATGGACTTTGGTTATAGTTCATTTCCTGTCTCCAGACCACATCGAAGCCCTGCTGATTATCATAATAGTGTAAGTTCTGAACCTCTCGCTGCTCTTTGGAATTGATCAGAAATTGATTTCTGGTTTGTGGAATGTCCTGTCCGTAAACCTCCTGCACAGGGATTCTCACAACTCTCCCGAGTCCTGTTGGTTGCAGAGTGTCATTGCGTTACACCCCGAATATATACATCATTTTTTAAAAAAACATTAGATGAGATGCACAGTATTGCACTGTTTGTTTATTAAACTCAAACTCTTTCCAGTGAAAACAGCAGCCTGTGTGAAAATCTGCTTTGAAGCCTCTGACACAGAGCGAACTAGTTAGTGTGTGTTAGGTGTTTGTGTATTTGGACAACAGGCTTTTAATGAGTCATTTCGAGTCCCTGCATTTTGCACAGAAAATAAAACATCTTGACATTTATTGGACAGCGTACTCTTCCTTTGTCTCCATCCATACAGGATTTTTCACAGAGTTTTTTGTGATTGTTGCAGCCAAAAATGCTTGATTTTCCTTGAAATTGCAAGTTTTCTGTGCTTCCTTTTTCCAGAAAACTACACGAATTTGCAAAATCGCAAGCACAGGATTCTTTTAAACTACTACCAGTGAAGACACGTATGTAATCACTTTCTATGATTAAAAAAATATACCACAGAAAACATTCAGTACATATTTTTATTACTTTTCTGACCTCTAGAACCACTGGGCGCTCTAATATATATACAGTCGCTTCAGTCACAGTGATTTGCCTTGGCATTTGAGGCACAGCAGCCATTTTTCTGTGCTTCGCGGATGAAAAGTGACTCACCAGACATGATTTGCATTTATGTTCTATGACAGTGTTGCATGGTGTGCAAAACAGTTTGCCTCCACTCTCATGTAAACCATCCGCATATTGTCTTTCGCAGTGATGTTTGTTGGTAAATGAGGCCTTTTAGCTGTACTCACGTTCGACGCACGTGAATCTAAGAGGGCTTTGGCTGAATGTGCGTTGTGATGATGTCATACGATGCATCTTGGCCCAAATCTGCAGAAAATCTGGGGTAATTTTGAAAAATTGCAAGCTCCTCAGAATATTATTTAGTTTGCTTACTTTTTGTTAATTTATGTGATCGCAAAATCACAAAATCCTGGAGAGACTGCTTTGTCCAGCCTGGATGCATGGCTTCTCCTTATGATGATTGGTAAAGCTCTCAAAGGGGCGGAACCTCATAACCAACTGCCAATCAGTAAATCGGGAATGAACGTGACTGACAGCTCAAACTTAAACATATTAGCGCCAGTCAGAATCGCTTGGAGACTGCAGTAGGTGTAATTTGTAAATATTGTAAATAAACTTTAAGTATAAAGTTCTGTTTGTATTCATTTCTGAAATGTGTTGTTTATAAGTCTAGCTAGCTAGCGGTCACTTCCTTCTTTAGCTAGCAGTTTAGCCGCTTTTTGGCCAGAAATGGCAGACACTGCTAACTTTGCCTACTCAAGTTTGTAGTGCTTCTCAAAGCCATAAAAGCAGCAGCAGAAATATGCTAGGTCATGTAGATTAATTCTGAGCTCCAGAATGAAATAAATGAGTGAAAAGAGTATTTCTGGAATTCCTCTGCGACTTCTGTTCAAACCACTGCCTGACATTTAGCTGCAAACACAGCACGCTGTAACCTTTCAATGTATTTCATTAGACTGGGAGACAGACATCATCAATCGATCACAGAGCTATTGAACCGCTTCAGCTGTGCAAGAATTCCTCGAAATCCCATGTAAGAAAATGTCAGACCACCAGGTTGCTTCGTTTTTTCACACTGTGTTAATTGTTGTCCTCTCTTAATAACATTGGGTATTGACTCAGCCAGTCAGAACACACAGTACTGCTCTCAGCCAATCAGAACACACCATACTGCTCTTAGCCAATCAGAACACACTGTACTGCTCTCAGCCAATCAGAACACACTGTACTGCTCTTAGCCAATCAGAACACACTGTACTGCTCTTAGCCAATCAGAACACAACCTATTGCTCTCAACCAATCAGAACACAACCTATTGCTCTCAACCAATCAGAACACACCGTACTGCTCTCAGCCAGTCAGAAGACACCATATTGCTCTCAACCAATCAGAACACACCATACATTTCATCCATCTAAATGAAAGCAGCAGTTAAAAAAGTTCTCCACCTAGTCCTGACATCCTCTTAGACAAATTCTTTCTTAGAAACTCTGAAATTAAAAATTTCATCTCCAGACGTTATGCCATGATATCTCAACATAAAGCAAATGATCCGATGTCACTGCGTAAGGTATGGAGTAAGAACCCGAAGTACGATATTGACGAAAATGTCTGTGAGGATTTTATTAGACTGCTATTAAACATTTCAGTCTTTAACAGATTCAAAGAAATACGGTTTAATTGGACATAGAGTTTATATGATCACAGAATAAATACTGTTACATAAACAGCTTTGTAAATCCCCGGGGTCCAAAATGCCATTAAAGAACTGGCACATTTTTTCATTGCCTTTGGGAATGCTCATTCATTGCACATTTTTTTGGAATAACGTTTGAGAAAAATTATCTATTATATGCAAGCAGAAGGTCATAGTCTCCCCACTAATGTGTCTACTGGGAATATTTCCCCCTTCGCTGTTGGTATTTTCAGATGTCATTAAAACCTTACTAATGATGGATAGGAAAGCAATTATGATGAAATGGGTTGGCACTGAACCACAAGGACTGGCTGATTTTGATTAAAGAAGTTATAAGTCTGGGAAAAATGGATATGTATTAAAAGGTAAATCTGATTCATTCCATAAATTATGGGAAAATGCCGATAAAAAAAACAAGTTTAATAAAATTTCTCCACCTTTTGGAAAAGCTTTGTTCAGAAAAGATTTGTTTGTTCTTACATTTGGCAGGAAGCTGAGTCCAGCCTGAAAGGTGACATTTGAGTGTAGGATCAAATCTAAATTTATTCATTTGCTGATTTTACTGAAATGGACTAAAATGGAAGATTTTGAATGTTGGTGAATGTCATCTGTTCTTTCATTCAGAGGTTCCTGTGTAAAAACCCCTCGCAGTCCCACGTCCTCTCACTGCGTCTGTAGTTGAGCCCACCTGACTCCGCGCTAAAGCCTTTCAGACCATTCAGGGTGTAGCACAATGCTCCTATCTGAATCTGGATCTGTTTAATGCTCTAAATATCTGTATCTGTATTCAAATTTAAACCTGCAGTAGGTGTGTCCTAAACCAGAAGTTCTTTTTTTTTTAATGAGAAATGTGCACATTTAAATCTCGATTACGCAATGATTATTTTTGTTTGTACCTACATGCGATATTTTTTAAATGACTTTAAATAGAGTTGGCTCTATTGTCCAAAATATAAACAAACTAGTAGCCTAATTTAAACCCTCACAACCCTGACCAGGGGCCTGTTCTTCGTACGTCGCTTATTACATCCGAGATCAAAAGACACATCCGAGATGATATGATCCAGCTAATCATTATCTGGCTAATTACCTGTTGTTGATGATTAGTATGGCTGGATTGAGATCATTGCACGTTCACGTGCTGGTTTAAAAGGGGCTATGTATCGATAGTAGAAACACTGATCAGCAGCGCTGCTATTGGTTGCCCACAATGGCCAAAGAGCGTGCCCACTTTCTCTCAGCGACAGAACAAGAACTCTTAATGGAGGGCTATGGCGAGTTCCTAAATTTAATAAAAACGTCAGGGAACAGCTCAAAGGCTGCACAAGCCAGGAGAGAGGGTTGGCAAAAAGTTGCAGACAAATTAAATGCATAAGTAGTGACGGTGTTAGATGTTTTTATCACTTATTACAGTATATCTTATGTACTTTTCTTTTTTTTTTTAATTTTCATAATTACGTTAATCTTTTATTAGAGCCACCAAGGGACCCACTAGAACTTGGGAACAAGTAAAGGTGAAATACAAGAATATTCTACAAAATGGTAATATTAACTACATATACTGTTCATGTAGTGTATGTGTAGTGTTGTAGACAAATACAAGTTCTCCGCATCTCCAGTAGTGTAAAGGAAAGAGCAACTTGCAGAGAATCTCAACGCAATACACAGTTTGTGCTGTTGTTAAAGCCCTACTCTGACGAGTCCAACTGTAAATATGAGGTTCAAACAAATTAATTATGTTAATGACACCCTCACGTGAAAAACGATATCTTTCAAAAAGTGCACTATGGCGCTGTGCTAATGGATCCTGTCTGTCTCGCAAAACGCGATTAATTCTAAAAGCTCTGTGAATTATCCTCGCACCTTCTGCAACAGGTTGCTCTCGTAAAAACGGGCAAGACATGGCTGCAACAGACTTCCCGTATCACCTCCGCTTATAAAGCCGCGATCTAATCCTGTTTACATGAAATAAGCCCGCTCCCGAGAAGGTTTAAGCTTACGGACCCGTTGCTATGACAACAACTTCAGGATGAGCGTCGAAGAACCAAATAATCCAAGATCACGCCAAATCGGCAACAATCAAATCCAGCTAACTGAGTTGGCGACGTGCGAAGAAGGGGCTCCAGGCAGTTACTAAGGATGCGTGAATGAATCCTGTAAATTCACACCACTGGAAAGCTTTCAAAAAAGAAAGAAAGAAAGAAAGAAAGAAAGAAAAAGAGTGTGCGTCCTACTCATGTCTGTATTTGCATCCGTTTAGAACACATTATCTGTTCATTCTGAATAATGTCTTCATATTCAGTTAAATCCCTAATACAAGGATTCTGATTTATTTCTAAATTGAAGATATGCAATCCCTAAATTGATCATCTCCTCATCTCAATATAAACAAGTCAGAAGGAAATGGAGCCCCAGAGTCCCATCCTCATGTTCAGGGATCCTCTTCCCTAGAGTGTCTCTTTGACCTCAATCAAACAGGACGGTTATTATTCCTGGTTTTGAAGCTCTTTGTGTGTTTAATCTAACAAAAAAATCTTCTCTTTCATCAGATGCCATGTCTCACAGACCCGGGAAAGTGCTCTCTATCAGCTCCTTTGTTTGCTGTTTTTATCCGATTAGTTTTTATTTGCGAGATAGAGACTCAAGAGGAAATCATATTTTCTGAAACTCAGAGATCAGAGCCGTCGCCGACATGCTCTGGTTTTCAATGGATGGCATACGGAAGTGTACACAAACATGGAGAGACCAGGTTTGATCATCTCATCTTGGAATGCTCTGTTACAAAGCCTATTAATTTTAATTGCCTAAGCAAGAAAAAACAACATGATGAGAAGAGGTCAGGTTTGTGTGGGAACAAATGAAACGGTATGAGAGCCATGTTTGATTCCATATGTTGATGTATTTCCACATTCTACTTTCTCTGATGACAGATCATTTATTTGTGTAAAGGTGGTGATCTTATCTTATGTAACTTTTTAAAAAATTTTATTTGTATTGTTATGTCTTTGTATTTTTTTATTAACACTAAAATTTTGTATTGATGTCGTTATGGCATGGCACTTTGCTGCAACAATAGTTTCCCCTAGAGGGATAATAAAGCTGAAAGTTGAATTTGAAGTTGAAAGGCAATAGTGGTACTCCACATGATACTCCATAAATCTAAACAGACTCAACAGTGGCTTAGCAAACCGGCTAAATAAGAAGCCACAAGTTTTAACTGCAGATTGTTTTCTGCAGTGGAGGATTTCTCTCTGATAATTCGTCAGAATTGTGACTTTTTCATGTTCAGTATCCTAGATCATAGACTTCCGGCCACCGTGTGTCCGATTGGAACCAAACTGGATGATTACAAAAAAAAAATTCCCTGTAAATGACAAACTGTAAAATTAAAATTAATTTTTAAACTCTGACTGTGTCACAAAGGCGCTGGACCCCTATAACTGCTGCTATATTTATCATTATAATCTATATACAGTATGTATTATCCATAATGTTTAAATTTATAATCAGGTGTTGACCCATTCTGTGATCATGTGACCTGCCAGACCACACCCACTCTCTGCTAGTGGTATGTTATGTCCCTGTGGCCTGCACTCACCTGTACTTCATCTGTCAAGCCCTGAAGTGGGCGGAGCTTAATAACAACAAGGTGGATTTTCATGCCTATGACTTTAGTATATTTTATATTTATATGCCATTTTGGTATTTTGTTCTAATGTTGCACAAGATTGAATAAACACCACACTCACGGATCTACAGCATCTCTGTGCTGGATTGGATTACGTCTTTCAACTTTCTAATGCTGTTTTTCTTCTATAACATTTGATATATCATTTTTTTATTTGTTATTATTTATGTTTTGTTTAATGAAACTTGAATGTCAATGACAGACCATACAGTCAGAAGCCTCTGATTATAAATGCCTGCAAAACCTGACAGCTGATAATGAATACAGATCAACAATTATACAGTTACACACACACACACACACACACACACAGTTTTTGAATACGATTTTAGTCCAGATTAATCAATACCGATCAGAAATTCTAAATCAACTGTCTAGAAATTATAAACACAGCGCTCTGTTAAAAAATATCTTTTGACGTTACTGCAACCGGCAGAAATTTATCCGGATGTAAGATGCAGTATGTCATGTGTATCATCACAGATATAATATATAATCTATAATATATAATCTATAATATATTTGATATACAGTGTGTCTCTGCAGCCCCAGTCTGACTGAGTTATGACTGCTGAAATATCTCTAAACCTGAGAAGTAAAAAAAAAAGAGGGACAGGAAGTAAACGAGCCTCATTGCCCTCTATAAATCTGAAATTATATTTCTGTGTGTTTCACTTCCAATTCCGGCTCTGTTTCATTTCTGTGCTTTGTCATTTGGGAGAAGCTGAAGGGCAGAGAGAGAGAGAGAGAGAGAGAGAGAGAATAATTATAATAATAACTCCAGAGCTGGAGACTGATTAAATAAAAAACAAAAAAAAACAGTAAGAAAATACAAACTGAATGGTTTCATAGAAAATCAGACACATTTGCATTCCTTGACACTCATACGTACTGTCAGTCGCGCAGAAACACCTGGAAACACTTTTCTACGTTTAACTGCACAATATGCTGCATAGTGATTTATTTACCCTGTACTTTAGCTCAGTTCCTTCATTTCTTTAATTAGGACAGAAGCCATTTCACTTAAAGGAATCTTCAGCAAGTCTGGCTTCAGACACACAACCTCGAACAATAATGATAATAAAAATCGAAATCTGCATTCTGATTGGTCAGGAGGTGTTGATTAGTTTTCTAGAACAGCAGCTCTGACAGTAGCGCAGGTTTATATTAATGCGCTCGCTCTAATACGTTACGGTTTCTATAGTAACAGCTCATTCACAGGGACTTAGGGATAATAAACAGATTAAAATACAAATCACTGATATGGAGAAGTTTTCTTAAAGTAAGGAGATGTTTATGTGGAAGGAGTCTCCAGTGTCAGCGCTTTGTAACAGTCAGAGGTAAAGCTGTAACTTTAAGTTTTCCAACATCTTCAGGACAGAGGAGTTTACGCTTCTTCTTTGCGGTTTCAAGCTGCGTTTTTTTATCTTATTAACTTGAAAAGAGAGAATGAAGAGAGGCTGGTGAGGGAACGACTGTTTATAGCTGCTATAACGTAAGTGACAACAGGAACTAACTACATTTCGCCAATGTTTCAGACCATACAGTGTAACTATAAATGGATAAAAAGTATGTGTCATTCTTTAATCAATAAAAACTTGTTGAAAAATTGCAAATATCTTTGTGTCAGGTCGCATCCCACCACCCCATCATTGATTACTTTCCTATAACAGCATGCCCCCAAATGTTTTATTCCTTACATAATAAACTTTATTTTATATGTAACGGTTTTCACATAAATGCTGCTCAAGGCTCTGCAGAAATAAAATTAATGAGTGACGTTTGTGAACATTTTGTGATTTTGACAGATTATAAAGAGTATAAAGAAAGAATCAATGAGTTAAAATCAGAATAATGAAATGCAACATTAAAAACAAAAGATTTAAGCAGATAAGCACTATTATCTGTAAGGAAATAACAGATTCGTGTTAAAGGATTAAAAATAATTTTGATGTTGGACTGCGGTGAAAGGAAAGAGCTTTCAGTAAATGGGGTTGTCACTGCAACACACACACACACACACACACACATAAATATGCAGTAAAGGAAAGTAGAGCACAGTGTGTGACATAAACACGTGTAAAATTGCATATGAAGGAGTCTCTAAGCTGCTTGTGTAATAAAAGTACTATCAGTTCACACAATAATAAAATAAATGTACAGATGATAAAAACAAAATCATCATGTGATCAAAACAACACTCTCTCCCCCACACACACACACACACACACACACACACACGAGCATGAAATAACCTGCAGAACAGACAGATGTGAGAAAACCTGACATGACGCAAGACAATCTATAGAAGTGAATCGAATGGCGCCACCGTGTGGAGAGATGAAACTTCACAACACATCCTGAGCAATCTCAGCTCATTAACACAGCTTTGCTGCCTCCTGCAGGTCGAGAGAGATCCACGCTGGGAACAAATGCTCTTATGACGTTCTCCTGGCTTCCAAGAACAATATGACGTAACTGTGGAGTCAGTGGACATCATGTGGAGGCTTCACACATCACGTCATACACATGCAGCTTGGTGAACTTCATGGACGAACATGTTACGTGACCGAGCCTGTGATTGGTTGTTACCGATTTGAGGAGCCATCCACAAACGTCGATTCATTTAATGATCTCAGGTATCACCTGTGTCTAAAGATCACATCATGCTTAATGTGGAGATGACTTCTGTGAGAGCTGCTCAAAAATAAAACCACCTTCATTAATTTACAACAAACAGCTTGTTAATATACACTCTGAGATTTCATGCTGGACGTCAGGTACGAGTGCTCCAGTACTGCAGGTGGCGCTGTTACAGTTTCATAGCAGTTTCCACAAGTACAGGAAAAAGTTTGTGGCTTCTCAACGTCATCCATCCTGAAATGGATCAGCTTCTCAGTCTCAATGAAGGAGGCGTGGCCTCTGTGCCTGTCAGTCTCATTATCGGAGGCGTGGCCTCTGTACTTGTCAGTCTCAGAGAAGGAGGCGTGGTCACTGTGTCTGTCAGTCTCCATATCAGAGGCGTGGCCTCTCTGTCAGTCTCAGTGAAGGAGGCGTGGCCTCTGTATCTGTCAGCCTCAGTGAAGGAGGCGTGGCCTCTGTATCTGTCAGCCTCAGTGAAGGAGGCGTGGCCTCTGTATCTGTCAGTCTCAGTGAAGGAGGCGTGGCCTCTGTGTCCATCAGTCTCAGTGAAGGAGGCGTGGCCTCTGTGTCCATCAGTCTCAGTGAAGGAGGCGTGGCCTCTCTGTCAGTCTCAGCGAAGGAGGCGTGGCCTCTTTTCGTTTTCAGTGCTAGTGCAGTTCCTCATTTTTATCTCTTCCTGTGATTTTTATTCATAAAACAAATGACTCTGGCTTCCTGTAGCTGCTGCATCAGATTTAAAGCACTGATGCTCGCCTACAAAGCCAAAAACAGACCAGCACCCACTTATCTCAAAGCACTTATCACACCTCGAGCGCCACCACGCTCCCTCCGATCCTCTAGCACTGCTCGACTGGTCTCACCATCTCTCAGAGTACAAGGAAGACCTGCATCGAGACTCTTCTCTGTTCTGGCAGCTAGGTGGTGGAATGAACTTCCCCTAGATGTCCAAACAGCTGAGTCTCTGGCAGTCTTCAAACGACGTCTAAAGACTTACCTCTTCTTAAAGCACTTAAAAAAAAGAATGTATTGTCTGAGCGCTTGTCTATCACCTCCCCAACAGAGTTTTTGGTTTCAAAGCACTTTTGTAAGTTGCTCTGGATAAGGGCGTCTGCCAAATGCCATAAATGTAAAGGTAAATGTAATGACTCAAGTAGGGGGCGTGGCCTAAAGTTTCATTTTTGGTCAATCTATCCCTTTGCTGATGAAGATATTTACGTTCAGTGTGTCTGTGTTTTGTTCTTGGAAAACACAGATAAATACACGTTGTGTTTACATCCTGTCACCTTGGACTTTAAACACAGTTTCAGATTCTCACTGTTTTTATTTCGAGTGAAAAGGAATTAACATTTTTATCTATTTACATTGTTCCAAAACACGTCAGGCTTTTGACCTTGTAGCATTCAATCCGTTTCACACTGCGTCTAAATGATTCTGTTGCGAGAGTGTGAAGTGTGTCATAGGCCACAGACTTTACTGTAAATAAAACACAAATTAATCCAAATTAGCTTTTTTTAATAAAAGAGAATCATTGTTTATTTATGAGTCCAATGAAATCTGATAAGGATGTTAATAAACTATATTTCCCACAAGTCCACACTTCTCTGCTCTGATTGGCTGGAAGTTTTGTCCTCCTGCAGATAAAAGCAGGCTGCAGTGTCACAGAGCAGAAATCACTGATGGAAACATCTCTTCTCAGGATGATGAAGCTCCTGTGTGGTGGAACTCTGATTTTAACTCTCGCTCTGTCTTACTACGTCTACATGCCGTTACCTGCGACTGTCTCCGAGCCGTGGAAACTCATGCTGGTGGGGGCGACGTTTCGCACCGCCACTCACCTGGTAAGAAAACCACTTAACTCATTAACTAATTCATTCCTTCT
>NC_069723.1:25217310-25229810 GCF_027358585.1 Pangasianodon hypophthalmus | reverse complement strand
GCTGCGACCCGCTGTAGTGTTCATCCACGGGGGAGGGTGGGCTCTCGGAGTGCCTAGTAAGTGTGCGTGTGTGTGTGTGTGAGATTGACAAATGCTGCATGTTCAGTTAGCCATATTGCTAATTACATTCATTTAAACTTGTGGCTAATTGCATTCAGTGAGCCATATTGCTAATTATCATTGGTAGCCTTATTGCTAATTACGGTTAGTTAACGTTATTGCTATCATGATAATTATTGTTTGTTTGTTGTTGTGCAGAGCTGGGCTCTTATGACGTGCTGTGCAGGAAGATGGCGGTCAAGCTGAACGCTGTGGTTGTGACAGTGGAGTAAGTGTGAGTGTGTGTGTGTGTGTGTGTGTGTAATGTTTCACCTGTGTGTGTGTGTGTTTGATGGGTGTTTGTGTGTTTTCTGTGTGTAGTTACCGTATGGCCCCAGATGTACGCTTCCCTGTGCAGTATGAGGAGTGCGTGCAGGCGGCGCGTCACTTCCTGCAGCGTGATGTTTTGGCTCGTTACTCTGTGGATCCGGACCGAGTCGCTGTGTGTGGTGACAGTGCAGGAGGAAACCTTGCTGCTGCAGTCGCACAACGGGTGAACTTTAACCTCTACTTCCCCTACTGAACTCACTTAATGCTAATATAGGGCATAGAATGAGTTAATATTTCAGTGAAATGTCAGGTTGCAGGGTCTGGATCTTTCTACGTATTGTTACGATCCCTATTTGAAAGGAACCAGGACGTGTTACAGTTACTATTCAAGAAGGAAAGAACGTTGTGGTGGTTGGAGCGGTTGTTGTGGTCACTGCTGGGGTAGATAGAGAGAAAGTGTGGCCACATTTTTATAGGTTCTCAATAGGTTCCAGCAATCACGTTTCACCAGTTATTTGCAGGTTCCAAGTTTTGAAAATGTACCAGGCTTCAGGCTGATGCACCTTGAACAACCCCTCTGAACCTAGAGGAACCAGTACAATATAAACATTGTCCCATCCACAATTTTCAGATCGTAACACTGGTTCATTGCTTCCTGTTCTTCATGGACTTATTCCAAACAAAGCGGGGACTGTAGGTCTAAGCAGGTCTGACCTGCCAACTCAATGAACCTTTCCAAATGCACTTACTTTAGGCAAGGCAAGGGTTCATGACCTTGCTCAAAGTCCAAAACATGGGCCTTGGTGGAGCTGGGATTTGACCTCTCTTAATCCTTATCAGAAGCCCAGTAGCCCAAATGCGAAGTCACTGTTGCCCCAGTTATTGGCAACAAGACAATAACCTCCACCTCATGTGACAGACTTGACTATGACCAACAGCTTTCACCCACATACAGTATTTTGATAAAATAGGACCATTCCACATCTCAAAGGACCCCCAAGGGCATCACCTGGCTGAAGTCCAGGACGGCTTCTTCAGCTGTCCTCCCATGATGATGGGATTGAATCTAGATGGTTAAAAGGAAACGAAACAACCTTAGTAATGTTGTTTACCTTGCAAAAAAATCTGACCTATCAAGTAACAACAAAGAAGAGCAATATTGTGCTCTATCTTTTGTTTTACATAATTACTCATGACTTCACAGGTCTTACCCTGTTTGTGTGGTGCCCAAGAATTTGGCAACATACCCTGTAACAATCTTGGCAGTACGCCACTCAAAAAGAACACAACAGACCCAGGGCAAGAGTGCATGTGAACTTTTTATTTTTTCTTTTTTGCTTGTGCCTTTGCTACAGTTTTCAGGCAGTAATTTTGCAAAACAAATAACATAGCAGTCTTCTGCTTGCTTGACGCTTCAGATTTGCTCAACATAACTGCTCAGAAAAGAGAAATCATATAACTATACATTGGACAACAGGGCTCTGGTGTGCCTTGTTAGTCTTTACCCCTCTAGCTCATTCACAAAAGCCTCCCTCCCAGGACAGACCCTCGCTGACTATATGAACCTAAGACTTTTTTGAGCTGGCATCCACTGCCATCTCAATGTTTAAATAGCATACTAATTCATGTAGATCACAGGTTCTCAATCTTGGTCCTTGAGTACTCCCTGTCCTGCCCATCTTAGGGTTTTCCCTGCTCCCAACACACCTAATTCATCCAACAAACTAAATAACAGAAGTGGGTATGTTAGAGCTGGCAAAACATTCAAATGTGCTGGACATGGGGTTCTCCAGGACCAGGATTGGGAACCTTTAAGTTAAATGATTAGAACATCGATGGGTATGGAGAAGTCCTTTGCAGTCTCCTACAAGGTGCTACCAGTAACCATATTCATGTACCAGGAGGGCTGCCATAAAGAACCCTGACTAGATTGTCCAGGAGAACAAAAATGATCTATGGACAGGACACTTTGGACAAGCATAAATTAGGCATTGTGGACTCAAATTGTTGTTGGGCTTTCTCAAGAATTCTTGCATTCTTTTGCTCTAGATTGCCCAAGACAGCAGAGGTGATGGTGATGTGAGGGACAGCAGTAGTGACAATGTGAAGAGCAACAGCAAAGATGATGATGCAAGGAACAGCATTGGAGATGGTGGGGTAAAGTTTAAGCTACAGGTGTTGATCTATCCTGTCCTTCAGCCTCTGGACTTCAATACTGCATCCTACCAGCAGAACCGGGGAGTTCCCATCCTGTACCGTGACCTGATGGCACGGTACTGGCTGGAGTATCTGGGTGCGGATGCAGCTCTGCTCCACACCATCCTCCTGAACAACCACACGGCACTGGACGAGTCCCGAGCCAACCCTCACCGCTCTAAAGTCGACTGGACCTCGATGATCCCTGAGCACATGTGCAAACAGTATACGGCCATCTTCCCTCAAACCGGCTCGCCCTCCGTCCTGCAGGACGTCCCTGCGATGCTGGACCCGCGAGCTGCTCCTCTGCTAGCCGAACAGGAAATATTACAGACAGCGCCAAGCGCTTACATCATGACGTGCGAGCATGACGTGCTGAGGGATGATGGGATGATGTACGTCCACCGCTTAGAGCACGCCGGCGTCTCTGTCACACATCGTCACTATGAAGACTGCTTTCACGGCTGTGTGAGCTTCGCCTTCTGGCCATCGTACTTCTCTGTGGGGATACGAGCCATAGACGATTACATCGCCTGGCTTCACACACACCTGTAGATGTTACAGTGTTTACCTGTATACACACTTTCACACTCAGGCTGTAGGTGTAAAAATTTTACTCATGTTACTGTCATTTGCAGAATAAACAGTGGTGGTGCGTCAAGTGACAAAAGGAAATGCAACACTTGTAAAACTGCAATACTGCTTAAGTATTAGCATCTCTGTCTTGTATCACATCTGTGAAGTTTTAAATTAATCATATGCAAAAGTTATGTCAAAATTGTAATTTCTCTCAAGCCACTCCCCCCAACTTCACCCCATTCCCTCTGTCTCTGGGGCCATACACCGTGTCCCGCCCTTTCATTCCTCTCTGGAGAGAGCTTACGGTCATATAACCCTGGGAATGCCCAATCTTGTTGCCAAACCCTTACAGCCTCTCTCACTCTCTCTCTCTCTCTCTCTCTCTGTCTCCACATGGCCCACACTAAAGCCCTATCTCTTGTAAAAATCCGCCTGGCCCCATCTTTTCTGAAGACATCCACCTGGCTCCAACCCTTTACCTTCTCTCTGGAGACATCTATGTGGCTCCACCTCCTCCTTCCTTTCTGAAGACATCCACCTGGCTCCAACCCTTTACCCTCTGTCTGGAGACATCTATGTGGCTCCACCTCCTCATTCCTTTCTGAAGACATCCACCTGGCTCCAACCCTTTACCTTCTCTCTGGAGACATCTATGTGGCTCCACCTCCTCATTCTTTTCTGTAGACATCCATCTGGCCCCACCCCCTTATCTCTCTCTCTGGAGACATCTATGTGGCTCCACCTCCTCATTCCCTTCTGAAGACATCCACCTGGCTCCAACCCTTTACCTTCTCTCTGGAGACATCTATGTGGCTCCACCTCCTCCTTCCTTTCTGAAGACATCCACCTGGCTCCAACCCTTCACCTTCTCTCTGGAGACATCTATGTGGCTCCACCTCCTCCTTCCTTTCTGAAGACATCCACCTGGCTCCAACCCTTTACCCTCTGTCTGGAGACATCTATGTGGCTCCACCTCCTCATTCCTTTCTGAAGACATCCACCTGGCTCCAACACTTCACCTTCTCTCTGGAGACATCTATGTGGCTCCACCTCCTCATTCCTTTCTGAAGACATCCACCTGGCTCCAACCCTTTACCTTCTCTCTGGAGACATCCACCTGACCCCGCCCCCTTAGCCTTTCTTCTCTGGAGACATCCACATGGCTCTGCCCCTTTAGACCTCTCTCAGGAGACATCTGCCTGGCTTTGCTTCCTCATGTCTTTCTGGAGATATCTACCTGGCCTAGGAGTGTAAACTGCAATACATAATAGAAACATGAACATTGTAAAGACATAAATTAGGATTAAACTCACAAATCTTACAATTTCAAGATCTGATTAGGGACGTAAAATTATATTTGACACAAAAATAACTCCATAGTATTTTTTTACTGCCTAAAGTAAATTACTTAAATGCAAGGATAAAACAATATAGCTGACGTTTTGAGAAGATGAGGATGTTAAAATTCTCAATTCTTTACAAATTTTAATTTCTATATTGAATTTACATACAGTATATAACCCTATAAATAACTACATACTCATCTGACTTGCGTTGCTTGCGTTAGTTTTGTGTTTATTGTAAAACATTGTTCTTATATTGAGAAAATTGCATTATAAACTTATTATTATATTCAGTAATAGCAGTATTATTAGTAGTACACTTTAGCTAGTGTGTTGATTTTACAGATTAAATGCCCAGTTTGTTCATGTTCTCCATTTATATACAGTGTTATGTACAAGAATTACAAAGTTGTATTTTATTTTTCCTTCTTTGGCTATAAATAAAACATGTTACAGGTTACATTACGAGTTGTGAATATTTGTCATTACTGTGGTATTTTTTCAATTTTACTTTCATATTTTTATGTACATACAATACATTTATTAATCAACTATTTTGATAAACTGAATATGGAATGTGATTGTCTACAAATACAATGTATATCTATTTAGTACATTGTATGTTACTCCCTTTCCTCTGTGTGTGTATATATATATATATATATATATATATATATATATATATATATATATATATATATATAAAACCAAAAAGGACCAAATGTCTTCACAATCACAAGGTCTTCACAAAAATACAGCTTTTATTTTAAATAAACTAAAAGAGGTTAGAGTAAATGTTATGTTTTAAGCATTAACTAGCTACAGTAATCATTATGTCAGTGGACAGTCCTCACAAAGGTGTGTGTGTGTGTGTGTGTGTGTGTGTGTGTATGATTGATGAATGAGAATAAACAGATGAGTGTGTTCTGTGTTTTCTCAAATACTCTGCCCTCTGGTACGGTTCTGATTAAACACACTGTCAGTTATGATCCTTTACACCCACACACACACACACACACACACACACACACACACACGCCACATTATTCTGTGCAGAGGAATCCAGGTCAAAGTTTATCTCCATAAATACACAAGGACATTGTTTGACTCTTCACTGACATTACGTTAAAGCTTCACAACACATTTATTCCGACACGAGTATTCATCATATTCATTATCAGCTGTAAGAACACTCCAAAACACTCACAACCACACTAAAGTAACCTCTCAAACTTCACCCTACACACTTCATATTTACTCAGGACTCTACGTAGTGGAGTGTGTAGAACATTTTGGTCTAAACGGGAATTTGGTACGTCACATCACTGAGCTGCCAGAACCAAAAAAAAAAATCAGGAACAATTCAGACACTCATTTCACAACCCAAATGAATCACATTAAACACTGTTGCTAATTCTGAGCTAATCTAAAATAGCTAATCCATTCTCTCTCTCTCTCTCTCTCTCTCTCTCTCTCTTTCTCTCTCAACAACCTAGCTCAAAAAGTCGCCAGAAGTCGCTAGATGATGTCATAAACTAATTTTGTATATTCACTGATTTGTCATGATTGTTTGCATATCTTTGCAAAGCTTTTAAGTATCACTGGAAAAGAAAATAATAGATTATAACGTAGTTCTTATAGAAAGAAGTAGTCTTTGCTGCCCTCTGGTGGTGATACCTAATCGGTGCAAGTGGCAAATATTCTGTATTTTCAAATTCATATTAAAAAGATTCAAATTCAAATTTTATTGGTCAAATACACAACTATATACAGTAGAATTACATGCAGTTAAATGCTTTTTTTTTGACTGTGTCTGAAATAATATATAGTAAATAATAGTAAACATATAGTAGATAATAAATACATAGTAAATAAATAGAATTTACATAAGCCAGAATTTATTTCTATACAGGTAGGAAAGGAAAAATATAAAAATATAAAAGTATAAAAATATAGTGCAGATATGTGAAATATAACACTGTACAACTTCATACGGAGGTATTTTCCTGGTTCAATGCCCTGTGAGAAGAAGCTCCTCCTCATTCTCTCTGTGTTGACCTTCAGGGAGTGGAAGCGCTTCCCTGACCACACCAGAGAGAAGAGTCCTTTGTTCAGATGGCTGAGGTCCTTCACTATCTTCCATGGCCTTGTTCCAGCACTGCTTGCTGTAGATAGACTGCAGGTCAGGGAGCTCGGTGCGGATGGTACGCTCAGCTGATCACACCACCATCTGGAGATCTGCCTGTCCTGCTTCTTACTGGTCCTGAACCAGACTGTGATGCTTCCCGTCAGGATGCTCTCGATGGTGCAGGTGTAAAAGTTCCTTAGCACCTCAGAGGGCAATTTAAAGTCTCTTAAGCGTCTAAGATGATAAAGACACTGACAGGCTTTCTTCACCAGGGTGTTAATGTGACAGGGCCATTTTATTTTCTCTCTATGTTTTTAGCCATCGATATTTTTTACAATATTTTTTATAATTTTTTTTTTTAAGTGCAAACATGACTTCTTCTTCTTCTTCTTCTTCTTCTTCTGCTTGTGGACCTCTTGAGATGTTTAATTTGAGATTAATTTGCCTTAATGCAATTATAATCAAACATGATGTCATATTCAAGCCCATCACTTCCTATCAGTTTATTTCAGCTTTCGTGTGCATATCTACAATAATAATAATAATAATAATAATAATAATAAGTAACATTATAGAAGACAGTCCTATGGTGTGGTCCAGTGTTTCTTCAGTTCCACACTCAAACTTTAGTTCCTATCTGCAATTCCCATTTACTGTTTGATGGAAAAATGAAAGAAAAACGTATAAGCGTAGTTCCGTCTCCTGCCATTTACAACCTCTCTGTTGTAAAGAAGCTTGAAAGGAAGCAGCAGAGATCGTTGGTGCGTCTCTTCGGCGTAGCTAGTCAACAAAGCTAGTACGAATTCTAGTTCGAAATCAGAAAACCAATTTTCACACTGATTAGTGCATTATTTAAATAGTGTTTAACTCATTAGATTTAGATGCTATACATAGCTACACAAAACAACAACAACAACAACAACAAAAAACACTGGCCTTGCCTACAAGTGACAAAATATAAGCGGCACAAGTAACTTACTTAGCGTTAACTGTCTTTTCACTCAAAAATTTTGTGAAAATTTATTTAATAAGAGATTAATATACAAATAATAAAATAAAAGTAGAGTATTTTTATAGTGTGAGGGAAAAATGCTAGCTAATACAATCAACTAACGTAGATTGTTTGTGTTAAATAAAATAAATTCACTATAGTATGTTGTTTTTTTCTTTTATGTAACCTGAAACACCTTTTGTAGAAACTGTTTGATGATTTTTATCGATAAATGCATTATTTTATTACTACATTTTCAAATCTTGATTAGGATTGAGGTTAGAAGTTTAGCAGAGCTTGATTTGCTCCCTCTGGTGGCCGGAGCATGTAATAACACTCTCACTCTCTCTGAATGACGCCACGCCCCCAAAACGTGCCTCCTGATTGGCTGGTGAAAGTCCGTCCGCGGCTGCAGATTGGTTCCTATTGCGGAAGCGTCTTGCGCATGCGCAGTGTCTCTGTGTCTCTCTAGGAGAGGAAAGGACGCGTCTCGGAGAGTGACGGCTCGTCAAAATGGCGGCGTACACACTGATTCGGAGCGGCGGGGGGATTTTAAACAGTCTGAAATGTTCCTTAAAGACTTTCAGTCATGTTCCTCAGAGCTGTGCCGCTTTATCAGGGTGTAAACTTTTACAAAACACACAGTGGAGGAGTTCAGGGCAGCTCTCGGTGCAGGAGAGAATCGAGAGTAAGAGGAGAGCAGCTCTGCAGGGAGGAGGAGAGCAGAGGATCCAGGCGCAGCATAAACGGGTAAAAACACACTAAAACACACTGCAACACACTACAACACACACATACAACTTATAAAACATTACCTGCAGTGGATAAGAGCGTTTTAAAACAAACATCCCTGCTGAAAAACAACAATAAAAACCATCTCAGAAGTTCTAATGGTTTCCACTACAAACTCCGTTATAAACCATCAGCTCACCATTACAACCATTACCATTACTGGTCCTTAATGGTTTCCACTAGACATAACATGCCACCAGTTACCAGTAGAGACCCACAGGGACCATTAGAGTTTCCATTAAAACCATTACAGATGCTGTGAGGGTTTCTGTTTATGGGTTTATGAGCAGGGAGGAGTTTATACTGCACCTGAAACACTGAATAAAACATAAACAAATAAAACTTCATTTCTACTTTATTTCTGAGAAACATTGCAGTGGAAATAACAGCTTACTGCAATCCTTGTCTTTTAATTTGCTATATTTTAAAGTATAAAACTTTAATTAAAATGTAATTAAAGTATAAATGCTGTTTTTAATGCTACTAATTTGTTTACTTTAATCTAATGTATTAATTAATTGATTGTTTAAGTAATAATGAATACATTAGATTATACAAAGTAACTTAATAAAGTAATGACAATAATGCACCTGCTAATTAATTAATTAACTGGGGAGGGAGGTGTGATTAACTGGAGTTCCTCTAAACAAGTTACCAAAACCTTTAAGTTACAGCTTTACCTCTGACTGCTACAAAGCGCTGACACTGGAGACTCCTTCCATAAATGTTAAATAAACATCTCCTTGTTTCACGAAAACTTCACCATATCAACGATTTTAATTGTTAATCTGTTTATTATTGGTGCAGCTTCCACCGTACACGTCCCTGTGAATGAGCTGTGACTGTCGCTGTCGCTGTGACTGTAGCTGTGACTGTAGCTGTGACTGTGACTGTAGCTGTGACTGTCGCTGTGACTGTGACTGTAGCTGTGACTGTAGCTGTGACTGTAGCTGTGACTGTCCCTGTGACTGTAGCTGTGACTGTGACTGTAGCTGTGACTGTAGCTGTGACTGTAGCAGTGACTGTCGCTGTGACTGTGACTGTCGCTGTGACTGTCGCTGTCACTGTGACTGTAGCTGTGACTGTGACTGTCGCTGTCGCTGTGACTGTCGCTGTGACTGTAGCTGTGACTGTGACTGTAGCTGTGACTGTAGCTGTCACTGTGACTGTGACTGTAGCTGTGACTGTGACTGTCGCTGTAGCTGTGACTGTAGCTGTGACTGTGACTGTAGCTGTGACTGTAGCTGTGACTGTCTCTGTTACTGTGACTGTACCTGTGACTGTACCTGTGACTGTAGCTGTGACTGTAGCTGTGACTGTAGCTGTGACTGTGACTGTAGCTGTGACTGTCGCTGTCGCTGTGACTGTAGCTGTGACTGTAGCTGTGACTGTAGCTGTGACTGTGACTGTCGCTGTGACTGTCGCTGTCACTGTGACTGTAGCTGTGACTGTGACTGTCGCTGTCGCTGTGACTGTCGCTGTGACTGTAGCTGTGACTGTGACTGTAGCTGTGACTGTCGCTGTCACTGTGACTGTGACTGTAGCTGTGACTGTGACTGTCGCTGTAGCTGTGACTGTAGCTGTGACTGTGACTGTAGCTGTGACTGTAGCTGTGACTGTCTCTGTTACTGTGACTGTACCTGTGACTGTACCTGTGACTGTACCTGTGACTGTAGCTGTGACTGTGACTGTAGCTGTGACTGTCGCTGTCGCTGTGACTGTAGCTGTGACTGTAGCTGTGACTGTGACTGTCGCTGTGACTGTCGCTGTGACTGTCGCTGTGACTGTCGCTGTGACTGTCGCTGTGACTGTAGCTGTGACTGTGACTGTCGCTGTAGCTGTGACTGTAGCTGTGACTGTAGCTGTGACTGTGACTGTAGCTGTGACTGTCTCTGTTACTGTGACTGTAGCTGTGACTGTGACTGTGACTGTAGCTGTGACTGTTGCTGTGACTGTAGTTGTGACTGTGACTGTAGCTGTGACTGTCGCTGTGACTGTGACTGTAGCTGTGACTGTAGCTGTGAC
The DNA here is from genome assembly GCF_027358585.1 of Pangasianodon hypophthalmus. Classification (NCBI taxonomy): domain Eukaryota; kingdom Metazoa; phylum Chordata; class Actinopteri; order Siluriformes; family Pangasiidae; genus Pangasianodon; species Pangasianodon hypophthalmus. The sequence continues at coordinate 25,219,387 of NC_069723.1, read as the reverse complement.
TGTCTCTGTTACTGTGACTGTTACTGTGACTGTAGCTGTGACTGTAGCTGTGACTGTCGCTGTAGCTGTGACTGTCGCTGTTGCTGTGACTGTAGCTGTAACTGTAGCTGTGACTGTGACTGTAGCTGTGACTGTAGCTGTGACTGTAGCTGTGACTGTGACTGTCCCTGTGACTGTAGCTGTGACTGTGACTGTAGCTGTGACTGTAGCTGTGACTGTAGCTGTGACTGTCCCTGTGACTGTAGCTGTGACTGTGACTGTAGCTGTGACTGTAGCTGTGACTGTAGCTGTGACTGTAGCTGTGACTGTGACTGTCCCTGTGACTGTAGCTGTGACTGTGACTGTAACTGTGACTGTAGCTGTGACTGTAGCTGTGACTGTGACTGTAGCAGTGACTGTAGCAGTGACTGTAGCAGTGACTGTAGCTGTGACTGTGACTGTAGCAGTGACTGTAGCTGTGACTGTAGCAGTGACTGTAGCAGTGACTGTAGCAGTGACTGTAGCAGTGACTGTAGCTGTGACTGTGACTGTAGCAGTGACTGTAGCTGTGACTGTGACTGTAGCTGTGACTGTAGCTGTGACTGTAGCTGTGACTGTGACTGTAGCTGTGACTGTTCTTGGCATTTTCACATCTTGCAGACTGAAACTACACTCACTGTATACTGCACCATCTGGGAAGCCTGATGTAATGAAATCAAATTAGATCTGAAGTCGCAATGTACATGAAGTTCTTTCTGATGATCCTTTAGGAAGTAAGGTACAGCCGAAATGGAATGACCCATAATGCACTGTGGCATTTAGGAATTCAACATGCATTTTATAAAACACTGTATTGTGTAAAATAATCAACCATGGGATAGTGTGATGCATCATTTACTGTTTTACCTTTTACCTCAGCAGTTCGCCAGCGACTACAAATTTGTACTGCTTTAAAAACAACGCGTCATATACTTTTTTGGCAATTTATAGTTGCATTTAATGTTGTGGAACGTCAACAAAACAAGTTAGTTCCTGTTGTCACTTACGTTATAGCAGCTATAAACAGTTGTTCCCTCACCAGCGTCTCTTTTTTTTCTCTCTTAAAGTTAATATGACAAAAAAACGCAGCTTGTTACGCATGTTACCGAGAAACCGCAAAGAAGCGTAAACTCCTCTGTCCTGAAGACATCGGAAAACTTAAAGTTACAAATAAACATCTCCTTAAAGAAAATTTCATCATATCAACAATTACACACGTTATTTTAATCTGTTTACGTGGAGCGTCCGTTGTACTCGTCCCCGTGAACGAGCTGTTACTATAGAAACAGCGCGTTAATTATGAATAAACCTCCAGTACTGTCAGCGCTTCGGTTCTGCAAAATTAATCACCTTCTGACCAATCAGAAATTAAAGCTTGTGTGTGAAAATTGCTGATTATTTGATGATTTTCCACTCATTCAGAAGGAGGGTCCCTAGGTAGGCAGCCTTTCTATCCGGAGATAAAGTCTGTCTCTGTTAGAGGACAGTATTAGGACAGCTTTCATGTTAAGGCTCTTAGTTTGGACACGTTTACGCGAGAACGTGTGCGTATGCTCAGAAAAGCGTAACGAGTGAACAGGAGTGTGTGAGGAACGTGATGGACAGAGCAGTCGCTCCAGCGCCAGTTAATATCGTTGCATTGCTGATGTTAATAAAGTTTTGTGAATTTGAATCTGTTCTCAGGGGAAGCTGACGGCTCGAGAGCGAATCGCTCTGCTGCTGGATCCCGACTCGTTCGTCGAGTATGACATGTTTGTCGAACATCGCTGTGCAGATTTTGGAATGCAGGCCGATCACAACAAGGTGAAACATCAGCGTATCGGCAATTTATCGTATCGTTACACCTCCAGTTCATACTGCGTCGATTAGATCTGTGTGTGTGTGTGTGTGTGTGTGTGTGTGTGTGTGCACACGCAGTATCCTGGCGACAGCGTAGTCACAGGACAGGGCCGGATCAACGGCCGTCTCGTCTACGTCTTCAGCCAGGTGAGTAACAGATGACCTCTGACTCCACCCTGTCCCGATCACATGATGTCACAGGATATGATGTCACATCTCT
>NC_069723.1:25204810-25214810 GCF_027358585.1 Pangasianodon hypophthalmus | reverse complement strand
TGCAGCTGGGACGATACGCTCATGTCAGTGAATATCGTGATGTTTATGAATTAAATAGTACTACCGTTAGACAGGAAGTGTGTGTGTGTGTGTGTGTGTGTGTGTGTGTGTGTGTGTGTGTGTGTGTGTGTGTGTTGTTTCATCCTCTCAGCGATCGCCTTGTTCCTGGACTTGACACACTCGTTCCCTTCGAGAGCACAAAGGCTTACGACATGCTGGACATCATCCATGGCGTACGTCTGTCACACACACACACACACACAGAGCATTTATGAAACTCTGATCTCTGATTGGTCAGATGAAGATGTGTCGTTTCACGGCTGTGGCTGTGTCCCAAATCAGATGGGGCGGCAATAAAAAGGTGTTTTAATGCACTATGGATTTGGGACGCAGCCACGTGTCTCAGTTAGCATGCTATTGTTGATGTTTCCTACTTTCTAGTCTGGTAGTAAGTGATTTGGGACACAGCCCCATGCAGGGTATTTATCTAGTGATCATTTCTTGCTATGTGACCTGTACCCTAGATAGTGCACTACTTAGTGTGATACTTGGGAATTTGGGCCGCAGTATATTTGTCAGTATATTCGCCCTGTTTATTTCAGATCGTAGATGAACGTGAGTTTTTTGAAATCATGCCCAACTACGCCAAGAACATCGTGGTGGGATTCGCCCGCATGAACGGCCGCACCATCGGCATTGTGGGTAATCAGCCCAAAGTAGCTTCAGGTGAGGGAGATTAGCACACACACACACACACACACACACACACACTGTCTGTGTACTCACACTGAGTCTCCGTGTGTCTCAGGATGTTTGGACATTAACTCCTCGGTGAAGGGCGCACGCTTCGTACGCTTCTGTGATGCCTTCAACATTCCCATCATCACCTTCGTCGACGTTCCTGGATTCCTGCCAGGTAAGAACACACACCCTGCCGCGGGTGCGTCCCAAATCACACACACCCTGTTCACTATATAGTGCACGTGAACACAGAGCTGATTGTGTGTGTCACTGCAGGGACGGCGCAGGAGTACGGAGGAATCATCCGACACGGTGCCAAACTGCTGTTCGCTTTCGCAGAAGCTACGGTTCCAAAAATCACCATCATCACCAGGAAGGTGTGTGTGTGTGTGTGTGTGTGTGTGTGTGGGTGTGGGGGTGTGTGTGTGTGTGTGTGTGTTTACAGAGAGGATGGCATTAATTTCAGTTTCAATTCGAGTTTATTCGTGTAGCATTTTTACCAATGGACATTTTCACAAAGCAGCTTTAAATACAAAGTGAACATGTTGAGAGGAATAATTCCGAGCTTCCAGTGGTGTGATGTAAGAGTGTGTGATGTAAGAGTGTGTGATGTAAGAGTGTGTGATGTAAGAGTGTGTGATGTAAGAGCGTGTGTGTGTGTGTGGGTGTGTGTGGGTGTTTGTGTGTTTGTGTGTGTGTGGGTGTGTGTGTGTGTCTGGGTGTGTGTTTTCAGAGAGGATGGCATTAAATGCAAAGTGAACATGTTGAGAGGAATAATTCCGAGCTTTCAGCAGTGTGATGTAAGAGTGTGTGTGTGTGTGTGTGTGTGTGTGTGTGTGTGTGTTCTGCAGGCGTACGGTGGAGCGTACGACGTGATGAGCTCTAAACACCTGCGTGGTGATGTTAATTACGCCTGGCCGTCAGCCGAAGTGGCCGTGATGGGGGCGAAGGTAAAAACTTCATATCACTGTGACAATTTTTATTATTTAAATTGATTAAAATATCATTAAAATAGATTTAATCTGAAACGTCGCGAGTGTCGTTTGCGCTCGCACGCACCTCGCTGCGATGATGACCTCAGAGTGCCCAAGTCATTTATTTTACAGCCACAGGAGGCGGAGTGAAGTGGGCGGGGCCAGGGGACACAAGCTTACCTGTATGCAAATGAGAAAACATGGCGTTCAGGATGTTTTATTTTTCCCGACTGTGAAACGTTGTCCTTTTTTTTTTTTTCTACTTCCTGTCACCTCATCCTGACCTTTAGATTTTTGCGTGTCAGATTTGAGTCTGAAGATTAACAGAGTAACATAAAAAGATGTTAAAATGTTGACCGACAGTTTTATTACAGAATCATGACGGTAGTGTAACACACACACACACACACACACACACACACACACACTGTTACTCAACACTGAACATATCAGTAAATAAATTTTTTTGCACGTTCATGTTTTAGACTGTAAAAAAAATTCTAAGATTATATAAATAAATAAATACATACATTTATGTAATAATATTTATTTTTTAAAATGCTAGTTTTAATATAAACGTATTCAATTTTTAATAAAAGTATTTGAATTTTATTATAATAATTTTAGTATCAGTAATCAATAAATTAAATCAATATAAATGCTATAAATATCAAATACCAAACTTTATTTGTTTAACTATAATGTACTATTACTGATCAAAAAAAAACAAATAACGATGTAAAAAATATTTTTTTATAAAAATAATTATATTTAAAAAATTATACTAATGTGTTAAATATTTTTTTGTCTTACACACTTAGAAAATTAGATAATGTAAGGATAAATAATTAAATAAATCAATTTAATATTGCAGGATTTTGTTTTTGATGGAAGTGTTGCATTTGGGTGGAATAAAAGTTTTTGTTTATTTATTTATTTATGTTTGTTTGTTTGTTTGTTCGTTTTGTTTTCTCAGGGTGCTGTGCAGATTATTTTCCGTGGAAAGGAGAACCAGGGCGAGGCGGAGGCCGAGTACGTGGAGAAGTTTGCTAACCCTTTCCCTGCTGCTGTCCGAGGTACACACACACACACACACACACACACACACACACACACACACACATATTTTAATTGCATGTTGGTGTGTTACACTGTGGTCACTATGGGAGGTTCTGCTGATGTAATGTGTAGTACAGTATTGTGTGGTTTGGGACGAAGCCACAGGTTCATTTTGATTGTGGCTCAAATGTGTGCTAAGTAGCATGGACTACAGACTGTGTGTGTGTGTGTGTGTGTGTGTGTGTGTGTGTGTGTGTGTTTATGTCTGTGGTTTGGGACGCAGCCCGTGTCTGAGTTGTGTTTTTTTAAAAAGAAAAAAAAGAAAAAAGTTGACCGAGGCTGCATCCCAATCTGCACAAAGCGGTGCATCCAGTTTAGGGAGCGTTCCTGGTTACCGTGACAACCTGCCACTGTCTGCCTGGGCTGTGTCCCAAACCACCATCCTGCTGCGCTAATAACTATGCTAATATAGAAAGCTGTGTTGCTAAGTAACGCAGTAACGGGCCTCGTCCTCGTCTCAAAGCGCACACTACTGCAGCAAGTGGTATTTTAGAATGGTGTGTGTTGTTAGTGATGATCATTTTATATCGCTTTTATTTTTATTGTGCAGTAGTGAATAAATGCGCAGAGAACACACACACACACACACACACACACGAGTACACACTAACGTTAAGACTCTACCCGTGTGCAGGGTTCGTTGATGACATCATCCAGCCGTCCACCACGCGCATGAGGATCTGCAGAGACCTGGAGGTTTTGGCGAGCAAGAAACAGAGCAACCCGTGGAAGAAACACGCCAACATCCCGTTATAGCCCCGCCCACTGAGCACTACACGCTTCATCTCCGCCTGTAAACACACATACTGTCACTCTTCAGACGGATAAAACAATAAACACCCTGAACACATCTCACTGTGCCTTGAACTCTGCTTTCACACCAGCTAGCAACAGAATTTAACTAGCTTCAATAGCAATATTTCGTTTTTTTATGCTGATATTCGCAAGCTAACTAGCTAGATTAGCTATTTCAATCACAGCCGCTTGTCGCAATGCTAGTTAGCTAGCTTTATTGACTAGCTTCATGTGTCTTTTAATGTTGGACATGAATTGAAACTCTAGTACAGATTTTTGCGTAAGCATTGTTGATACCCGTGTGGACAGGTTCAGCCAATGGGACGTCATTTAGGACATCAGTGGGCGGAGCATCAAGCTCTTCATTTTATGTTAAATACCGAAATATATCTGAGTAAAGTAAACTTTCTGAATCAGTTCCTCATCATCAGCCAAACATCGATCCTCAGGTTAAACTGAGAGAATGTTCTAGATTAATTTATTAGTCTATTATTTAATTATATTAGTTATTAGTTATTTATTAGTGTTTATATAAAACTCAGTATGGTTGGATATGTAAATGTGAGGATGCTGAAACATGCTAATGAACCTGTTTGTTCGAATTCAAATGTAAATAAACTGCCAGTTGATCGGATCCGTGATGGGGCAGTAAGGGAAGGTCTGATCCACTAGGGGGATTCAGGAGGCTTTAAGGAGGCAGTAAAGGGCAACAGGAGGTCGTAAATAGCCCCAAGGGTTTATAAGGGTTTGGTATTAAAATAATAGAGTTTTATTAGCTGTTAGATTATTATTCTTCTGTTGTTGAGTTGCGTCCAATTAGCCTCTGCTTGTTCAAACCCGGGGCAAAACAGGGCTTTAATTTAGAGTAAGGGGCTGTAAGGGACTTCATGGACAACAAGGGGTGCTTAGGGAAGGTAAGGGGCTTTATTGGGCAGTAAGGGGCTTTATTGGGCAGTGTGGGGCTTTATTGGTCAGTAAGGGGCTTTATTGGACAGTGTGGGGCTTTATTGGTCAGTAAGGGGCTTTATTGGGCAGTGTGGGGCTTTATTGGTCAGTAAGGGGCTTTATTGGACAGTGTGGGGCTTTATTGGTCAGTAAGGGGCTTTATTGGGCAGTGTGGGGCTTTATTGGTCAGTAAGGGGCTTTATTGGGCAGTGTGGGGCTTTATTGGTCAGTAAGGGGCTTTATTGGACAGTGTGGGGCTTTATTGGTCAGTAAGGGGCTTTATTGGACAGTGTGGGGCTTTATTGGTCAGTAAGGGGCTTTATTGGTCAGTAAGGGGCTTTATTGAACAGTAAGGGGACATCATGGACAGTGTGGGGCTTTATTGGACAGTGTGGGGCTTTATTGGGCAGTAAGGGGCTTTATTGATCAGTAAGGGGCTTTATTGGTCAGTAAGGGGCTTTATTGATCAGTAAGGGGCTTTATTGGACAGTGTGGGGCTTTATTGGTCAGTAAGGGGCTTTATTGGACAGTGTGGGGCTTTATTGGTCAGTAAGGGGCTTTATTGGGCAGTGTGGGGCTTTATTGGTCAGTAAGGGGCTTTATTGGACAGTAAGGGGCTTTATTGGTCAGTAAGGGGCTTTATTGGGCAGTGTGGGGCTTTATTGGTCAGTAAGGGGCTTTATTGGGCAGTGTGGGGCTTTATTGGGCAGTGTGAGGCTTTATTGGACAGTGTGGGGCTTTATAGGTCAGTAAGGGGCTTTATTGGGCAGTGTGGGGCTTTATTGGACAGTGTGGGGCTTTATTGGTCAGTAAGGGGCTTTATTGGACAGTGTGGGGCTTTACTGGGCAGTAAGGGGCTTTATTGGACAGTGTGGGGCTTTATTGGGCAGTAAGGGGCTTTATTGGACAGTGTGGGGCTTTATTGGTCAGTAAGGGGCTTTATTGGTCAGTAAGGGGCTTTATTGGACAGTGTGGGGCTTTATTGGTCAGTAAGGGGCTTTATTGGACAGTGTGGGGCTTTATTGGACAGTGTGGGGCTTTATTGATCAGTAAGGGGCTTTATTGGGCAGTGTGGGGCTTTATTGGTCAGTAAGGGGCTTTATTGGACAGTGTGGGGCTTTATTGGACAGTGTGGGGCTTTATTGATCAGTAAGGGGCTTTACTGGGCAGTGTGGGGCTTTATTGGTCAGTAAGGGGCTTTATTGGTCAGTAAGGGGCTTTATTGGACAGTGTGGGGCTTTATTGGTCAGTAAGGGGCTTTATTGGACAGTGTGGGGCTTTATTGGACAGTGTGGGGCTTTATTGGACAGTAAGGGGCTTTATTGGTCAGTAAGGGGCTTTATTGGACAGTAAGGGGCTTTATTGGACAGTGTGGGGCTTTATTGGACAGTGTGGGGCTTTATTGGACAGTAAGGGGCTTTATTGGTCAGTAAGGGGCTTTATTGGGCAGTAAGGGGCTTTATTGGACAGTGTGGGGCTTTATTGGTCAGTAAGGGGCTTTATTGGTCAGTAAGGGGCTTTATTGGTCAGTAAGGGGCTTTATTGGACAGTAAGGGGCTTTATTGGTCAGTAAGGGGCTTTATTGGACAGTAAGGGGCTTTATTGGACAGTGTGGGGCTTTATTGGTCAGTAAGGGGCTTTATTGGGCAGTGTGGGGCTTTATTGGGCAGTGTGAGGCTTTATTGGACAGTGTGGGGCTTTATTGGACAGTGTGGGGCTTTATTGGTCAGTAAGGGGCTTTATTGGACAGTGTGGGGCTTTATTGGTCAGTAAGGGGCTTTATTGGACAGTGTGGGGCTTTACTGGGCAGTAAGGGGCTTTATTGGACAGTAAGGGGCTTTATTGGTCAGTAAGGGGCTTTATTGGACAGTAAGGGGCTTTATTGGGCAGTGTGGGGCTTTATTGGTCAGTAAGGGGCTTTATTGGGCAGTGTGGGGCTTTATTGGGCAGTGTGAGGCTTTATTGGACAGTGTGGGGCTTTATTGGTCAGTAAGGGGCTTTATTGGTCAGTAAGGGGCTTTATTGGACAGTGTGGGGCTTTATTGGGCAGTAAGGGGCTTTATTGGACAGTGTGGGGCTTTACTGGGCAGTAAGGGGCTTTATTGGACAGTGTGGGGCTTTATTGGTCAGTAAGGGGCTTTATTGGACAGTGTGGGGCTTTATTGGTCAGTAAGGGGCTTTATTGGTCAGTAAGGGGCTTTATTGGACAGTGTGGGGCTTTATTGGTCAGTAAGGGGCTTTATTGGACAGTGTGGGGCTTTATTGGTCAGTAAGGGGCTTTATTGGACAGTGTGGGGCTTTACTGGGCAGTAAGGGGCTTTATTGGACAGTGTGGGGCTTTATTGGGCAGTAAGGGGCTTTATTGGACAGTGTGGGGCTTTATTGGTCAGTAAGGGGCTTTATTGGTCAGTAAGGGGCTTTATTGGACAGTGTGGGGCTTTATTGGTCAGTAAGGGGCTTTATTGGACAGTGTGGGGCTTTATTGGACAGTGTGGGGCTTTATTGATCAGTAAGGGGCTTTATTGGGCAGTGTGGGGCTTTATTGGTCAGTAAGGGGCTTTATTGGACAGTGTGGGGCTTTATTGGACAGTGTGGGGCTTTATTGATCAGTAAGGGGCTTTACTGGGCAGTGTGGGGCTTTATTGGTCAGTAAGGGGCTTTATTGGTCAGTAAGGGGCTTTATTGGACAGTGTGGGGCTTTATTGGACAGTGTGGGGCTTTATTGGACAGTGTGGGGCTTTATTGGTCAGTAAGGGGCTTTATTGGACAGTAAGGGGCTTTATTGGACAGTGTGGGGCTTTATTGGACAGTGTGGGGCTTTATTGGACAGTAAGGGGCTTTATTGGTCAGTAAGGGGCTTTATTGGTCAGTAAGGGGCTTTATTGGACAGTGTGGGGCTTTATTGGTCAGTAAGGGGCTTTATTGGACAGTAAGGGGCTTTATTGGTCAGTAAGGGGCTTTATTGGACAGTAAGGGGCTTTATTGGTCAGTAAGGGGCTTTATTGGACAGTAAGGGGCTTTATTGGACAGTGTGGGGCTTTATTGGTCAGTAAGGGGCTTTATTGGGCAGTGTGGGGCTTTATTGGTCAGTAAGGGGCTTTATTGGGCAGTGTGGGGCTTTATTGGGCAGTGTGAGGCTTTATTGGACAGTGTGGGGCTTTATTGGTCAGTAAGGGGCTTTATTGGTCAGTAAGGGGCTTTATTGGACAGTGTGGGGCTTTATTGGGCAGTAAGGGGCTTTATTGGACAGTGTGGGGCTTTACTGGGCAGTAAGGGGCTTTATTGGACAGTGTGGGGCTTTATTGGTCAGTAAGGGGCTTTATTGGACAGTGTGGGGCTTTATTGGTCAGTAAGGGGCTTTATTGGTCAGTAAGGGGCTTTATTGGACAGTGTGGGGCTTTATTGGTCAGTAAGGGGCTTTATTGGACAGTGTGGGGCTTTATTGGACAGTGTGGGGCTTTATTGATCAGTAAGGGGCTTTATTGGGCAGTGTGGGGCTTTATTGGTCAGTAAGGGGCTTTATTGATCAGTAAGGGGCTTTATTGGACAGTGTGGGGCTTTATTGGTCAGTAAGGGGCTTTATTGGTCAGTAAGGGGCTTTATTGGACAGTGTGGGGCTTTATTGGACAGTGTGGGACTTTATTGGTCAGTAAGGGGCTTTATTGGACAGTAAGGGGCTTTATTGGTCAGTAAGGGGCTTTATTGGACAGTAAGGGGCTTTATTGGTCAGTAAGGGGCTTTATTGGACAGTAAGGGGCTTTATTGGTCAGTAAGGGGCTTTATTGGACAGTAAGGGGCTTTATTAGGCAGTGTGGGGCTTTATTGGACCGTAGGGGGTTTGAGGAGGTGTTATTGGTTGTAAAGGTCACAGAGGTTCAGTCCCCAGAGGACAGTAAAGGGTCGTAAAGGAATCTAAAAGGGCAGTGAGGATTTTTATTGTAGTTTATTATAAGTATGTTGTTAAATCTGCATTCAGTAAAGACACTCTTCTAACAGATGGGTAACTAGGAGCAGTATGGTGTGTGTAGTGGGGCAGTTTGGGGTACACAGGCCTGTAGGGGGGGCTGTAAGAGAAGGACAGGGGCAATAAGGGGCAGTAAGTTGGATGGTATTCCACACTGCCTAATGGTTCTTCTGCAACTGCCCGAGTTTGTAACAGAGATAAACGAAGTGACTGAAACACTCATCATGTGGATTAAAGTTTTGATAAATTGGTGGATTCTGTTGTGCGGATGATCCACAGCTGAGCTCTGCGTCCCAGAACATTCCCCAAACAGTCATGTGATCATCACTGCAGTATTTATGTGATATAAGTGTGTTGTTAGTGTTCCGCCATGTCACGGTTTACTGCAGTCACTCAAACAGCCACATGTGAGTTTGGAAATTCAGAAACGCTCACGAGGAAGGAAAGAGGGAGAGAGTGATGGATGAGTGAAACGAATAATGCGCTTCATATGTGAGCTATTGATGTGACGTTCACGTGTGTCAGCCTCTCTTTCTTTCTTTCTTTCTTTTCTCGATGTAGATGTAAATGTAGGCAGTATCATTACTGATTCATTCATTTACCTTCAGTAATCGCTTAAACGCTTCCATGGAAACCTCTTTTCATCGTCTGAGCTGTGTGTTGGTGTGAACGGTGAGGTGTGTGTGTGTTTGACTCTCATCAGCGCTCAGATTTCTTCTTCTCTGAGGAACGCTGGCTAAATGAAAGTGGCTGAAACATGCTCGCATCAGTCCACACCCAAACAATTAAATACATTAGGAAAGATTTATCAGATTTTGGCAAAATTAGGTCTCTAAAGGTTAAGGAGGTGGAGCTGAATGATTTGAATGGTTTATTTATTTTTTTTTTACACTTTGAGACCGCTTCATTACTGCCATGAAATCATGTTAAAGCGCGCTTGGATGTACGTTTAGTGGAATGAAGCAGAGTTAACTGATTATTTTCCTATAACAGCACATCCCCAAGTGTTTTATTCCTTTTATACCACAGCAATTCACCAACAGGTACATTTTTTTTATTTATTTAATGTTAGCTCCTGTTCTCACTTACAGTTAGAGTGATTAGTTATAGTTGTAAATTATAAATGCATTATAGTTTTTTTCTCTCTCTTAAATACCATCCAGTCACTTCTCTAAAACGAGTGTGTGAATTGGATGTGTAAAGTTTTGTAGATTTGCCTGATGGTCAGTTTGTCTGTACAGATGTGGGCGGGGTTAAGAGGTGAAACACAGCCACTGGAGGGTGTCAGAGACGTCTGGCTTGACTTGATACGCAGCCATGAGAAAAATGCAGCGCTTTCACTCGTGCTGTTCAGCGGTGACGTCATCGTTTGAAGTGAATGCTTTGATCTGTAATGACTAATCCTCTCCTCTGTAAGGCCTGATCCACTGGGAATACAATACAGCACATTGTTACACTTATG
>NC_069723.1:25162310-25199810 GCF_027358585.1 Pangasianodon hypophthalmus | reverse complement strand
AGGTCAGACCTGAGGCATGCAGCGTTGTCAGGAAACAGAGCGTGTGGTGAATTCAGCATGAATCTCAGCTGCTCTCAGCCCTCACACACACACTCACACACACACACACACACACGGCCTTGCTTATTGTAGTATACTCTATTATGCGGTATTACTTTAATGCACTCTATAGTACAGTAGCCTGCGGTTTGAGACACAGCCGCCGTTCCTCGTTAATCCGATGCTGCAGCTGTTGGTTTAACGAGACGTCTGGATGCTGACTCGGATCTTTCTCCTTCTTCTTTCGCCTTTTAACTCCGCTGTAGTGTGTGTGAGTCACGGCATGACTGCATATAAAGCGCTGTAGATCTTATACGTACATATGTGTATATTTTTCTTTTCCTTCCAGGGATGAAATGATCAATCCACAAAGAAAACCACTGGAAAGTGTGAAAATGGCTATAATGTGCAGGAAAGATGGCTCCAGAGCCACTGACATGCATGTGTGAGCAGAGTCAGATAAGAAGAAAGTGCAGTAAAATTGGAGAAAAGACAATCATGGAATAAAGGAGTGAATCAGGGAGTAAATGATTGAGTCATGGAATAAATGGAGGTAAATCAAAATGAATGAATCATAAAGCCAGTGAGTCATGGAGTTAATGAGTTAATCCTTGACAGAATGAGTGATTCAGAGACTTAATGATTGAATCATGGAGTGAACTCTAAACGAGTGAGTTAGAGCTCAAACGTGCAGGTAACAAGTGAATCAGGGAGTTAATGAATAAACGAATGAATTAGTGTCTTAATGCATGAATTAGCATCTTAATGAGTGAATCAGTGTCTTAACGAGTGAACTGTCATCTTAATGAATGGATCAGTCTTATTGGTGAATCAGTGTCTTAATGAGTGATTTAGTGTCTTAACGAAAGGATCAGCATTTTAATGAGTGATTTAGTTTCTTAAGGATTGAATCAGTATCTTCATGAGTGAATCAATGTCTTAACAAGTGAATCAATGTCTTAACAAGTGAAGTATCATCTTAATGAATGAATGAATCACTGTCTTAATGAACAAATCAGCATCTTAACAACTGATTTAGTGCCTTAACGAGTGGATCAGCATCTTAACGAGTGAATAGGTTGCGTAATGAGTGAATCAGTTTCGTAACGAGTGAATCAGCATCTTGACGAGCGAATCAGTTTCGTAACAAGAGAATCAGTTTTGTAACAAGAGAATCAGTTTCGTAACGAGTGAATCAGCATCTTGACGAGTGAATCAGTTTCATAACAAGAGAATCAGTTTCATAACGAGCGAATCAGTTTCGTAACGAGCGAATCAGTTTCGTAACGAGCGAATCAGCATCTTGACGAGTGAATCAGTTTCATAACGAGTGAATCAGCATCTTAACGAATGATTTAATGTCTTAACGAGTGAATCAGAGAATCAGGCTGTGCGTGTATTTATTTATTTATTTTTCTAGTCACTGTACGTCACATCTTCAAGACTTTGAAGCAAATGAACAGAATTCGTTTAGAGATTGATTTCTAGTCATTTCTTTTCCTCATTGACTTTTTCCTGCGTAGTGAGAGTAAATCTGCTGTTTTGGAATCTGTGTATCGTCATGGATGAATTGTGCTGTGTGTGTGTGTGTGTGTGTAATTTAATTAAAACATGAGCATCACCATGGTAACTGTCTGTCTAATCTGCCGTATTACATATCTGCAGGGTAACTGAGCTACAGTATTACTAAAATCAAACTCACACACACACACACATATGTGCGCTTGCTACAGATTTATTTATTCTAAACCTTTTATCACAAATGCACTCTGCTGAGAGCAGAATGATGTGTTCTGATTGGCTGAGAGTAGTATGGTGTGTTCTGATTGACTGAGAGCAGTATGGTGTGTTCTGATTGGCTGAGAGAGGCACAGTGTGTTCTGATTGGCTGAGAGCAGTATGGTGTGTTCTGATTGGCTGAGAGAGGCACAGTGTGTTCTGATTGGCTGAGAGCAGTATGGTGTGTTCTGATTGGCTGAGAGAGGCACAGTGTGTTCTGATTGGCTGAGAGCAGTACGATGTTTTCTGATTGGCTGAGAGAGGCACAGTGTGTTCTGATTGGCTGAGAGCAGTATGATGTGTTCTGATTGGCTGAGAGCAGTACGATGTTTTCTGATTGGCTGAAAGCAGTACAGAGTGTTCTGATTGGCTGAGAGAATAGTAATGGGGTGAAATATATCAGTAATATTGTGATATGATACGGCTAACATGCTAAGCTACTCGATGCTATTCTTAGTGTGTAAAATTGTTCTGAGGTAAACTTGTTAAACCACGACGTTTCCTTGGAGTAAGGGTATTTCTGAGCGCTTGCTCTGTAAGCACACTTTTATTTTTATTCTAATGCCTTATATAGAAATAAAGACACGGTTCCTTTGCTCTTTCTTCGCGGTTCCTACGCGTCTGCCTGATAAAGTCAGCGGTTCTGTGATGACTGATCCTCTAGTGATCCATCATCACGCTCTCCGCTGTGTTTACACAGAGCTGGGCGTTCAGAGCTTCAGTGCGTTGGATAGAGTTACATGTTTGGAGAGAAAACGTGAACAAAAGGAAAAGCGTCGGTGGTTTTATTTGATGTTTTGTGAATGATGTCATCGCTTCAGCTCACGGCAATCTGTGACATTAATCTGTTAACAAGCAGCATACAGTTACACTCCATCACTTAGCACTAATATATTAACAGTACAGTGTGTTCTGATTGGCTGAGAGAAGTACAATGTATTATGATTGGCTGAGAGCAGTACAGTGTGTTCTGATTGGCTGAGAGAGGTACACTGTTTTCTGATTGGCTGAGAGAGGCACAGTGTGTTCTGACTGACTGAGAGAGAATGGTGTATTATGATTGGCTGAGAGTAGTATGGTGTGTTCTGATTGGCTGAGAGCAGTACGGTGTGTTCTGATTGGCTGAGAGCAGTACAGTGTGTTCTGATTGGCTGAGAGCAGTACAGTGTGTCCTGATTGGCTGAGAGAGGTACATTGTGTTCTGATTGGCTGAGAGCAATATGGTGTGTTCCCATTGGCTAAGAGATGAATGGTGTGTTCTGATTGGCTGAGAGATGAATGGCGTGTTCTGATTGGCTGAGAGCAGTACAGTGTGTCCTGATTGGCTGAGAGCAGTACAGTGTGTCCTGATTGGCTGAGAGAGGTACGGTGTGTTCTGATTGGCTGAGAGCAGTACGGTGTGTTCCCATTGGCTAAGAGATGAATGGTGTGTTCTGATTGGCTAAGAGATGAATGGTGTGCTCTGATTGGCTGAGAGAGGTACATTGTGCTCTGATTGGCTGAGAGAGGTACGGTGTGTTCTGATTGGCTGAGAGCAGTTATTGGGGTGGAAATAGGGACAGATAGCCCAGTTGGATCCTGGCTTGTTTTTCATCGGGGTGAGCTGCTGTTTTTAGATCAAATGGCACAGAACCAGAAGCTAGACGGGTATTTACGAGGTGAGAAGTAGGTGCAGCAATATCCTACTGGCATGACGATGCGTTAGATTTCTTGGATAACTCTGTAGGAAAAGATGGAGAGACGCTTCAGGATGAAAAACATGGACTGGAGAAGAGAGGCAGTGGAAAAAATTGGCAGATTGAGTCAATTTTATTAAAATAAAAATGTAGAAATGAGTCACAGCTCATCAGATCCCGAGGGAGCAGCTACGGGGGAGTCATTCGCTAATGACAGGGAGGAGAGGTTCGGTTCTGCGCTGTGTAATATTGATCATCGGCGAAAAAAGCAGACAGTATTAAGTGCAGAAATGTTGGCAGAACAAAATAAATGTTTTGTGAGTTGAATGTTGTATGTTGAGTTGAAGAAACTTGCTGAAAACCTGTGGTCTGGTCTGAAGAGTACACAAGAGTCCCTGAGAAGGGAATAAAACATGAAGTGGAGTTACTGCTATCACCCCAAAGATGATTATTTTCCTATAACAGCATATCCCTGAGTGTTTTATTTCTCTTACACCACAGCAGTTTAGCAACGATTCTTGTGAAACGAGTGAGTTCCTGTTGTCGCTAACGTTATAGCAGCTATAAACAGTCGTTTCCTCACCAGCCTCTCTTTATTGTTTCTCTTGACGTTAATAAGATAAAAACGCAGCTTGTTTCACATGTTACCGAGAAACCGCGAAGAAGCGTAAACTCCTCTGTCCTGAAGATGTATGATGTAATATAAACCTGCGCTACTGTCAGAGCTGCGGTTATAGAAAACTAATCAACACCTTCTGACCAATCAGAGTCCAGAATTCAACAGCTTACAAACCGATAGCAGCACTAGAACTCTGATGTGGTTTTCAACGTTGCCTTATATAATAGATTCATCCTGTTTTTTTCCTTTAATGTTCTTCCTGTGCTCTCGCCACTTCCGCTCTGTGGTGCCTGTTGACCTCTGACCTCTGACCCCCCAAGCCTCGAACAGTACAGGGGGAACAGACGCTAATAGACTGTGCATCGAGTGGCACATTTTTTCACCGCCTCAGTCACAGAGAGACATTCTTCCTGTGCCAAATTCCCTCAGTGGGAAAAAAAAGGAAAGAGGGAAAAAATGGAGGGGAAAAAAGAAAGAGAGAGAGAGAGGTCTTTGTGTGGCTTTAGTCGTGTGGTTTTTTTTTTTTTTTTTTTTTTATTGTTGCCGTGTGAATGAAGAGAACAGCGACTGTGTGTTTATTCCTGATTTACAGTAGAAGTAAATGAACCCAACGTGCTGTGGGTAATTGACAAAATTATTGCTGCCCTTTAAGCGAAAAATGGGAAAAACCACAAAAAAGAAAAAAATATTGTTAAAGTACAGCTATAAAACTGTACAGTGTTTCTGTATGTCCAAATAACATGCTTATGCTTTCATTTATTTTCACAAAGGGTGCCAATAATTATGGAGGTGACTGTAATGAGTGTATTAAATGTATGATTTGAAAAACAAAGCGAAGCAGAAATATAACTAGGAGAAACTTTACTAGCTATGTTAAAAATATATAACTAAAAGCTAGCATTGCTAATCATTTTGTTTGTCTTAGCATTCATTAATTCGCCAGACGCCATAAAGCGCTAACGCTGCTAATAATAAACGGTGCAGAATTGTATTTCTAACTATTTCCGAGTAATAATTGTGATGAACTGATGCTAGTGCAAGATATTTCACATGGATTTTATGCTAATGTTTGACTTTTGTCAAAAAAAAATTGTTTAAATGGTTTCAGGCTTTTTTCTTTAAGCAAAGGGTGCCAATAATTACGGACTTGACCGTATGTGTCGTGGTGTGTGTTAAATGCTAGCAGCGCTAGTAAGAAAATAAGTTTTTAAGAAGTTTACCGTTTGAAAAATAACGCTAAGCAGAAATATTGCTAGCAGATCTTAAATCTTATTAGCTTCCATTCATGACTAGCTGTGCTAAAAGCTAGCAATGCTAATCATCTCCACAATTGCATAAGCACTTTTTTTGTTCCTGTTAGCATCCATTCATTGCCAGACACCTAAAAGCTGATTATAAATGACGATAATTTATCTTTCTAACCATTGCACAACTGTTTGTGCGTGTGTGTGTGTGTGTTTTCCTGCGTTGCCATCTTAGCAGTACACAGTGAGCGCTAGGCGCTAAACTGTTTAGCACATAAAGAGTTTTTTTTCCTTTCCAAAACATGACCTTTCCCTCCTCCCTCGCTCTCTCTCGCTCCCTCCCTACTGAGTGCACTACAGCGAGTCCTCCTGCGCTAACACATGCTAACACACAAGCTAGCACATGCTCACACACCCATTTTAATTCAGTAAAGGCACACACCCTGTGTGTGTGTGTGTGTGTGTGTGAGTGTGAGGGCCGAGACATTCTGAGATTCTTCATGCTGAATTTACCACACACTCTGTTTCATTTCAAGGCTGCATGCCTCAGACCTGACCAGGCCTCTGACCTCTGACCCTTATCAAGCAGCCTGGCCCGACCTCTGACCTCTGACCCTTATCAAGCAGCACTCCAGAGAGTCAGTGGGTCGTGGGGTCAAACACGGACACAAAACAGAAAGGTTCACATTTAGTAACACTGTCTGTGGGTCTATCTCTCTCTCTTTCTCTCTCTCTCTGTCTTTGTATCTGTCTTTCTATCTATCTGTTTGTTTGTCTCTTTTCTCTGAGGATTTCCTGCAGAGTTCATTATGTTGATTTGAAAAGGAAAGATGAAGAGGATGTTTACAGTCACTCTGAAGAAAAAAGCTTTTCACACACACACACACACACACACACACACACTCAGTAACATTGCACTGGAACACTTCGTGCTGCGACACGCTGTTCTGAGACAGGAACACACTGCGGGAGAGTAAGATTACTGAGTGACATCATCATGATGATGGAGTGACAAAAAAAAAAGGTCCAACATGGCCGTCTCACATCTGTGTGTGTGTGTGTGTGTGTGTGTGTGTGTGTGTGTGTGAGTTGTAGGTCCAAAATGGCTGCCTTGCGGTTTGTGTGTGTGTCTGTGTGTGTATGTGTGGGTGAGAGAGAGAGAGTTGTAGGTTCAAAATGGCCACCTCACAGTTTGTGTGTGTGTGTGTGTGTGTGTGGGCTATAGGGCCCAATGAGGCTACCATGCATCTGTGTGTGTGAGTGTGTGTGTGTGAGTGTGTGTGTGAGTGTGTGAGAGAGAAAGAGAGAGAGTTGTAGGTCCAAAATGGCCACCGCACATCAGTATGTTTGAGCTGTTGAGTCCAACATGGCCACGTCACATGAGTGTGTGTATGTAGGTAGGTGTGTGTGTGTGTGTTGGTGTGTGTGTATGAGTGAGCTATAGGGTCCAACATGGCCGTCTCACATTGGTGTGTGTGTGTGTGTGTGTGTGTGTGTGTGTTTGTGTGTTTGTGTGTGTGTGCGAGTTGTGGAGTCCAACATGGCCACCTCACATGAGTGTATGTGTATGTTGGTGTGTATGTGTGTGTGTGTGTGTATGAGTGAGCTATAAGGTCCAACATGGCTGCCTCACATTGGTGTGTGTGTGTGTGTGCGTGCGTGCGCGAGTTGTAGAGTCCAACATGGCCGCCTCACATTAGTGTGTTTTGTTTGTGTTATTATTCATCTGTTGCCTTACAAAACTAATATAATGATGCATTTCCTTCAGTCTGTCTCTAACTAGTTACCATGGCTACAAACACACTTCACTCTGAATAGAAAAGGAAGAGTGTGTGTGTGTGTGTTCTTTATTCCCTCTCTGGTGTGTTACAGTTACCTGTTTTTATGTGAGTGCTGAATTTGTCTGTATATAAAGAATAAATAAAGGAAACGACAAGGCTACAGACAATGGAGCTAAAAAAAAAGTTTATATTCCTGACGGTTCATCCGCATAAAATACGTAATGGTTTCATGCTAGCTAAATTGTTAAATCATTATCATCAAGTCTACTCACTGCAAAGAGACTGTATTGTGCAGTTGTTTATCATAATCATGAATTTTGAATTATTTTTGACACACTGTAAGGACCAGGTATTTACAGTGATGAGGGGACGGAGCTAAAGTGGCAGTGAGGAAAACCAGGAAGTAGGAACAACTATTTTTATTGCGTTTTTGTTTTTTTTTTTGTCTGTGTTTAAGGTCAATCTATATTTAAGAGACAAACTAAAAAGTGACGTAATGTGATTTAGACAACTTAAAATTACGACTTGTAGAATTACAAGAAGAATTCAGCTAATTTGTTTAAGGCTAAAATTAGGTGTTAAAAGAGATTTTTTGCTGTAAGTGTAAGTGTTTTTTGTTTTTTAGCCAAATCTAAGGCAAAAATAAATCCGACTGTGGAATGTGTGGGGCTGAAAACATCCTCATAAAACTCATAAAACGTAAAACCTCGTAAAATCCTGCAATGGAAAAAGCTAAACATTTACTAAGTGTGTGTAGAAATCATAGTAGAACACTAAAGAAATGATTAGACAATTATATAAATATAAGAGATATAAATATAAAACTAGCTTCAAACATTTTGTCTGTGGCATTGAGTGTTTTTCCAGTTTAGCAGTTTGCAAAAAATCTAAAAAAAAAACACTGCAAACCGAAACACACTTCATGTTTGATTCACTTCATCGAGTCGAGTCGATTCAGAGTCGAATCACTTTTGTAGTGAGAAAGCGATTCAAGTCTGTAAAGGTTTGCTTTTACTTTTTTTTTTTTTTTTTCAAAAAATATTTCTGACCAATAAACAAAATTATAAACGAATGAGGTTTTTATGTACCTGAGAAAACAAGTGTTTTTTTGTTCCTTTTTTGGTTCGTGCCAAACAAAACTAAATAACCAACTAACCGAAAGAATCACTTTCCCTCTGATTCACACTCGACAAACGGACTAAAAATCAAATGTTTTAAAAAAAATAAAGTCTTTTAAATGCACTGAGCTTTAGATCTTCTACACTGTGGATGTAAACTTGCTCAATCTGCTGACTCTTTGTCCTTTTCTGACCCTGAATATGGCCGACGTGACAATCTGGTCAGTTTGACATCATCATTGCGGATCTTATTAAAACCGAAGAGTGTGGATTGAAAGCACGTAATACGTAAAGAGCAATCAGTGTGTGTGTGTGTGTGTGTTTAATGATCTGTTCATTTAATTAAAGTGATTAGAGTGAGAGTTTTGACAGATTCTAATTACAGCACATCATTATAATGAGTATCATTATGGAATATGACATACAGAGAGTGTGTGTAGTTAAAACTGATGCCCTGGAGTTATGTGTGTGTGTGTGTGTGTGAGAGAGAGAGAGAGAGAGAGAGAGTTATTAATCATCTAGTGTTTTGACCTTGGTTTTTCTAATAAGCATTAAATAATTTTTTTTATAAAGTCTTATCATATTCAAGTCCTTTTTTGGGCTGTGTTCCAAATAATATTATATTCCTGCTCTCACTACGTAGTGCACTACGGATCATGCTACACCACAGAGTGTTATTTCTGACCCAGAAGAGTAGCATGTGTGCTACGTAGTGCGCACTACTTCGCACATGAGGGTGAAATGAGAGTTAGATGGGTGTTTACCTGTGAGAAGATGCTGACTCGGTAGAAGTGTGTGTTTAGGATGGGTGTAACAGGGTGTGTGTTCGTCTGCTGTAAATCTTCCTAAGAGACAGGAGCAACAATTTCAAACACACACAAAAACAAACACACACACACACTTTGTTATTTCGAGCTGAGTGTTGTGGGGAATTTAGCGTGATTACAGACTTTCACTGTTGAAATGTTAACAATAAGCGGTCGCTCGGCTCTGACGTTCTCATCTGAGGATTTGAGTAGATCCTCACGCTGGGTTCAGAACGCTGATGTTCCTCGGTTCTTTATAAGAAATGGAGAGAAGTGCAGCAGAACGTTCAGGTGAAGGCAGTAAAGTCTTTCTATTATAATGGAAAATAATGGAAATGGAAGCGTATCTCAGTAGGCTTGTCTTCGATTTCACAGATGTAAATGTAAGTGACTCTGAGTGGGTGTGACTTCGAGTCCATATATGGAAATGAAGGCTCTGAGTGGGTGTGTCTTTGAGTTCATATATGGAAATTAAGGCTCTGAGTGGGTGTGTCTGTTCAATAGAAATGGGAGAGGTTCTCTAAGTGGGCATGTCTTTGAGTACATATATGGAAATCAGTGAATATCTGAGTGTGTCTCAAAATGGAAGCAACTTTGAGTGGGCGTGGCTTTAAGACCAATATAGGAATGTGGGTGTGTCCTTGAATCAATATATGGGAATGAGAGAGGCTGTGACTGGGCATGTGTATGAATCCATATATTGAAATGGAAGTGTAACTAATTGGGCATAAATAGGAATGTGGGTGTGTCTTTAGGTTGATATATGGAAATAGGAGTGCCTCTGAGTGGGCGTGTCCTTGAGTCCGTGTATGGAAATGAGGGAGTATCTGAGGGGTGTGTTTTTGAGTCCAAATATGTAAATGAAAGGGGCTCTGAACCCATATAAGGAAATGAAAGCAGCTCTAAGAGGGTGTATCTTTGAGACCATATAGGGAAATGAGAGCAGCTCTGAGTGGGTGTGACTTTGAGTCCATATATGGACATGGGAGCAGCTCTGAGTGGGTGTGTCATTGACTCCATATACAGAAATGAGAGGGTGTGGCTTTAAAACCATAGATGGGAACGTGGGTGTATACTTGAGACGATATATGAATATGACAGGGTGTGTGAGTGGGTGTGTCTTTGAGTTCATATAAGGAAATGGAAGCAGCTCTAAGTAGGTGTGTCTTTGAATCTGTATATGGAAATAGAAGCAGCTTTGAGTGGGTGTGGCTTTAAGTTCATATATGGAAATGAGAGTGGCTCTGAGGGGCGTGTCTTTAAGTTAATATATGCAAATGAGATTGGCTAGGAGGGGCGTGTCTTTAAGTTCATATATGGAATTGAGAGCAGCTGTGAGGGGCGTGTCTTTAAGTTAATATTTGGAAATGAGAGCGGCTCTGAGGGGCGTGTCTTTAAGTTAATATTTGGAAATGAGAGCAGCTGCGAGGGGCGTGTCTTTAAGTTAATATATGCAAATGAGAGCGGCTCTGAGGGGCGTGTCTTTAAGTATATATTTGCAAATGAGAGCAGCTGTGAGGGGCGTGTCTTTAAGTTAATATATGCAAATGAGAGCGGCTCTGAGGGGCGGGAATTTTGAGTCTGTATACAGAAATGAGAGAGCTTCTAACTGGGTGTGTCTTTAAGAGTACAGATGGGAATGTGCGTGTGTCCTTCAGTCAATATTTGAAGCATGAATGAGTGAGTGGGCGTGTCTTTCAGACAACGTAGGGGGCGGGGTCTGTTGGGGGGGAAAGTGGAAGACCTGATAATATTTTCACTGCTAAAATTTGATAAACTGCCTCTAAATTTTCTGTATTTTTTTCCACAGGAGTGAAGTTGAAGCTGTAAGACATTGAGCAGGTAAAGCAGCAGCACTGGGCCTCTCAATTTCTCTTCTCTTCTTTTCTTTTCTTTTCTTTCCTTTCTTTAACCCAGGTGTCAAATTTCTCGACAAGTATAAGTGATATGTTATATATTTATATGTTTTAGAATGTTTCAACAGTCATGAAGAATTGTGAGTTACTCAGCATTTATCAGTGGTTTAATTATACCGAGAAAAATTAAAAGGTAAATTAAGGCCCTGTTAGGATTTCATTACTGATTAGCTACATCAGCGTTGTCACTCCAGACACCAAACACATGTTGGACTGCACTCAAAACTCAGTCAGGGCGGCTCGGTGTGTGTTTCATGTTGGCTCTGACTCATGTGCGTGTGTGTGTGTGTGAGACACACACACACATATACAGACACACACACACACACACACACACATATACAGGAGAGTGTTAAAAAAAAAAAAAGTTATCCTCTATCTAATGGGAAATTTCTCACAAGTGAGGTAACTCTCATATTTGGGATATTCCTCCTTATGGGAAACACACACACACACACTTTCAACAGAGGTCCTTCCCTTTAAGAAAGGCATAACACACACACACACACACTCACAGTGCAAGAGAAGAAGATAATACACAGCTTTGTCTGCAGTATGATCTGCGTGTTCACTCTGACACGAAGCAGATGTTACGAAGCGTCCGTCTGCGCAGACGAGTCCATTCTGCGATTTTATTTTAATAACGGCGTGTTTTGAGTTTTATGGTTGGACTTTGTGCGTCAGTAATAAAGACTTTTCATCCAGCAGAGCGCCGTGATTCCAGATGGAAATATGATTAGCCGTGAGATTTTCCTCTGATTTATGCAGCTCTTTTCCCCTCCGTCATTCTGCACTTCAGATTCAGACACAGTTCCTCTCGTCCCAAACCACCCCCTCTCCCCCCTGCCCTCCTCACACACACACACACACACACACACACACGCACACACGCACACACACACACTCCTGCAGGAAATAACAAGGATTAAAGCGCTCATGGGATCAGACGCTTGGAACGTTTCAGAGATGAACTCAGGTAGTCTGGGTCGTGACTGTCACGATGAATTTGACTCTTTAAAGAATAAAAAAGTCTTTAAGATCTCGGATTCCTCTCTCGTCATCTAACGTAAAGCTACTGAGACTCTTTCACTTAACTAACTTAGCTACCAAAATTTCGAAAAGTTGCGATTGTTCATTTTCTACGTATGTGTGAGATACAGAGCCACGATTTCAGCAACATCGATATTTGAACTGATTTTCTCAATTTCGTGCAAATTAGTTACGACGCTGTAAAGAAGCGGAAAAATCCAAACGATCGTTTCGTATACCTCTGACAATTCCTCGGACAGATCCTACTCCGCATGTGGTCCGACGTTTCTTCATTTCCCGCCTCACAAATTTAGTTCCTACCTGCAGTCATTTCCCGTTTACTGTTTGACGCATAAATGAAAGAAAAACGTATAACCTCGTTATGGTTTCATCGTCTCCTGTCATATATGACTCTCATTAAATGTACAGAGACGTTACGAAGAAAAATAAAGCTTGGAACGAAGTAGCAGAGATCGTTGGTGTTTCTGGTGAGTGTACGTAGCTAGTAGCTGTAGTTAGCTTGCCTTGCTAATCTAATCTGAGAACGAAGCTAGTACGAAGCCGAGTATGTAAAATGTAAATCAAAAAATCTACTTCTCTCCCTGATTAGTGTGTTATTTAATTTGCGTTTAACTAGTTAGCTTTATATATTGCTACAGGAAAAAAAAAAAAACGCCAGAAAGGCCACGCCCACAATCGTCAACACTAGATTTCTGCCACAAGAGACGAAGTACAAGCGATAACAGTGACTCATCACTCGCTAATGTGAACATAGGATTAACGTTAATTAGTAATTTTAAATGATAGCATCTAACAGATTAATCACAAATGTCATTCGCTGTCCCAAATGCTAACGAAGGGGAAAAATAATTCCCAGTGGATTGTGGGGGAAAATTGGCTTTAATGGTGTGTGTGTGTGTGACCGAGAGACCCAAACACACATAATGGCTTTATGTAACCGACACACACACACACACACACACACTATTATTTTTGTTTTGTGAGAAAATGCAGCAGGACACTTTCTCAGAGAGACGCAGAGATAAAGACGTCTGTTTTCGCACACTATCAGTCTGTGATTTGGGACGTAGCCACGGGTTGTTGCTTAGCTAGCTAATACCACTTGCTAAATAGTGTGCACTAGAGAACATAGCCACAAACGCAGCCTGGTTGTCATAGCAACCGGCGAACTTCATCAAGCATCGTAAACACTTTGCTAGCACAGCTAACATGGCTAGACATGGTGTATTATTTTCACTGTTTCGTAGAGTAGTTTGTGATCTAGAACAGTCGTAAGCGGTTGCCGGTTGTCATGGTAACCAGGAAATTTCATAGCTACTAGATGCATTGTTAGCTAGTAAGGTTTATAACGCTTCCTTTAAAGTATAAGCTACTTTTAACATTTTAACGCAGTCTATTTAGTATGGTAGGTCAGATTTGGAATAAAGTGTTCCATGGTGGTCAGTTGTTATGGCAACAGCTAAAATGTAAACACCTAGCTAGTACAGCTAGCATCACTTGGTAAATAGTGAGGAAAACAGACAGAGTACTATTTTACACACTATTTAGTACTGTAGCATGCGATTTGGGATGCAGCCCATGTCTGTGTGAAGATGGATGTAATCAGAGTTTGGAGTAAACGCTGACATAGCAAGTGTGTGTTCCAGCTTCTCCACACACACACACACACACACACACACACACACACTTTGTTGTGACTCTCTGCAGGACTATAAATTGTTCCTCTCTAGTTTTTTTTCCTCAGTCTGTCAGAACAAGCTCATAAACTGGAGCTCTGACCCAATAGTTAGCGTTAGCTTGTATTAGCGAGGATCAGGTCTCATAATAAAACACACTGATACACAAAACACTGTTTCCAGAGCGGCACACCCGCTGCTAAAGGAACTAGCTGCCTACACTGCGTTCTGCTGTGCTAATTAAACACAGCCATGTGGCCTAATCCTGTTCAGGAATGCTAACAGTTAATGGCTTGCGGAAGATGAAAGCTGATGGTGCGGCAGGATTTAATTTTCCCTTGCTAACTGTTCTTCATTGACTCATTCATCGTTAGCATGGCTCCTCATGCTTCCACACACACACACACACACACACACACACACTTCCTTTCCTTTTCTTTTTTTAACATATTGTTTTATTATCCCTTAATCTTAACCTTCGCTCCGTTTCACTGCCTTGGTTGTAAAGCAGAGCTTGAAACCAGCCCATTTCTCTCTTTCTGTTTAGTCTCGTTGTCATTTTTCTGTCTCTGTGGTGTTATGATTGAAGGAACCGTGCTCCTGTGTGGTGAGTGTTGGTTGTCATTAGCGTGCTCGTTACTGTCTCTGTAACGAGCTGAGTTAATTACAGTGACAGTGTGGATGTGAGTGCTGTGTGTAAGCGAGCGGTTGATTACGGATGTGCTTGTTATGTTCACGCTGATGTTTGTATTGAAGCGCTGCAGTGGGACTTGTTCTAACATGACCCCTCTAAACACCACCACCATCAACAAAAACCACGCAGCACTGAGGAAAAGATAAAAGAGTGATTAATCTGGGTGAAGCTTATAGACCTGATTACTGGATTATTGAACTAGGGGGCGGAGTTACTGAAGCAGATGGTGGAGAAATTTGAGATACTGTACAGGGATGGAGAAAGTGTGTTAGGCAGGTGTCACTGAGATTGAGGATGATGTTACAGGATGAAAAGGGTCAAGGGTTTGAGTTACTGTGTTATAGGTTAGGCTTATTAAGGTAGTAAGTGGGGTTACTGAGATAGAGGTTTGGGTTTTTGGGGGTAGTGGGTGGGGTTATTGAGGTAAAGAGTGGTGTTACTGAGGTAGTGGGTGGGGTTATTGAGGTAGAGAGTGGTGTTATTGAGGTAGAGCGCGGTGTTATTGAAATAGAGAGTGGTGTTATTGAAATAGAGAGTGGTGTTATTGAGGTGGAGAGCGG
Organism: Pangasianodon hypophthalmus; assembly: GCF_027358585.1. Taxonomy (NCBI): domain Eukaryota; kingdom Metazoa; phylum Chordata; class Actinopteri; order Siluriformes; family Pangasiidae; genus Pangasianodon; species Pangasianodon hypophthalmus. Next base: position 25,184,852 of record NC_069723.1, on the reverse strand, counting down.
GGTTATTGAGGTAGAGAGTGGGGTTATTGAGGTAGAGAGTGGGGTTATTGAGGTAGAGAGCGGTGTTATTGAGTTAGAGAGTGGTGTTATTGATGTAGAGAGTGGTGTTATTGAAATAGAGAGTGGTGTTATTGAGGTGGAGAGCGGTGTTATTGATGTAGAGAATGGGGTTATTGAGGTAGAGAGTGGGGTTATTGAGGTAGAGAGCGGGGTTTTTGAGTTACAGAGCGGTGTTATTGAGTTAGAGAGTGGTGTTATTGATGTAGAGAATGGTGTTATTGAGGTAGAGGGTGGGGTTGTTGAGATATAGATTGGGGTTATTGAGGTAGAGAATGGTGTTATTGAGGTAGAGGGTGGGGTTGTTGAGATATAGAATGGGGTTATTGAGGTAGAGAATGGCGTTATTGAGGTAGAGAGCGGGGTTATTGAGGTAGAAAGTGGTGTTATTGAAATAGAGAGTGGTGTTATTGATGCAGAGAATGGGGTTATTGAAATAGAGAGTGGTGTTATTGAGGTAGAGAGTGGTGTTATTGAGGTAGAGAGTGGTGTTATTGAAATAGAGAGTGGTGTTATTGATGTAGAGAATGGGGTTATTGAAATAGAGAGTGGTGTTATTGATGTAGAGAATGGGGTTATTGAAATAGAGAGTGGTGTTGTTGAGGTAGAAAGTGGTCTTATTGAAATAGAGAGTGGTGTTATTGATGCAGAGAATGGGGTTATTGAAATAGAGAGTGGTGTTATTGAGGTAGAGAGTGGTGTTATTGAGGTAGAGAGTGGTGTTATTGAAATAGAGAGTGGTGTTACTGATGTAGAGAATGGGGTTATTGAAATAGAGAGTGGTGTTATTGAAGTAGAGAGTGGTGTTATTGATGTAGAGAATGGGGTTATTGAAATAGAGAGTGGTGTTATTGATGTAGAGAATGGGGTTATTGAGGTAGAGCGTGGTGTTATTGAGGTAGAGAGTGGTGTTATTGAGGTAGAGAGTGGTGTTATTGAAATAGAGAGTGGTGTTATTGAGGTAGAGAGTGGTGTTATTGATGTAGAGAGTGGTCTTATTGAAATAGAGAGTGGTGTTATTGAGGTAGAGAGTGGTGTTATTGAGGTAGAGAGTGGTGTTATTGATGTAGAGAGTGGTGTTATTGATGTAGAGAGTGGTGTTATTGAGGTAGAGAGTGGTGTTATTGAGGTAGAGAGTGGTGTTATTGATGTAGAGAGTGGTGTTATTGAAATAGAGAGTGGTGTTATTGAGGTAGAGAGTGGTGTTATTGAAATAGAGAGTGGTGTTATTGAGGTAGAGAGTGGTGTTATTGAGGTAGAGAGTGGTGTTATTGATGTAGAGAGTGGTGTTATTGAGGTAGAGAGTGGTGTTACTGATGTAGAGAGTGGTGTTATTGAAATAGAGAGTGGTGTTATTGATGTAGAGAATGGGGTTATTGAAATAGAGAGCGGGGTTATTGAGGTAGAGAGTGGTGTTATTGAGGTAGAGAGTGGTGTTATTGAGGTAGAGAGTGGTGTTATTGATGTAGAGAGTGGTGTTATTGAGGTAGAGAGTGGTGTTATTGATGTAGAGAATGGGGTTATTGAAATAGAGAGCGGGGTTATTGAGGTAGAGAGTGGTGTTATTGAGGTAGAGAGTGGTGTTATTGAGGTAGAGAGTGGTGTTATTGATGTAGAGAGTGGTGTTATTGAGGTAGAGAGTGGTGTTATTGATGTAGAGAATGGGGTTATTGAAATAGAGAGTGGTGTTATTGATGTAGAGAATGGGGTTATTGAAATAGAGAGTGGTGTTATTGATGTAGAGAATGGGGTTATTGAAATAGAGAGTGGTGTTATTGATGTAGAGAATGGGGTTATTGAAATAGAGAGTGGTGTTATTGATGTAGAGAGTGGTGTTATTGAGGTAGAGAGTGGTGTTATTGAGGTAGAGAGTGGTGTTATTGATGTAGAGAATGGGGTTATTGAAATAGAGAGTGGTGTTGTTGAGGTAGAGAGTGGTGTTATTGATGTAGAGAATGGGGTTATTGAAATAGAGAGTGGTGTTATTGATGTAGAGAGTGGTGTTATTGAGGTAGAGAGTGGTGTTATTGAGGTAGAGAGTGGTGTTATTGAGGTAGAGAGTGGTGTTATTGATGTAGAGAATGGGGTTATTGAAATAGAGAGTGGTGTTGTTGAGGTAGAGAGTGGTGTTATTGATGTAGAGAATGGGGTTATTGAAATAGAGAGTGGTGTTATTGAGGTAGAGAATGGGGTTATTGAAATAGAGAGTGGTGTTATTGAGGTAGAGAATGGGGTTATTGAAATAGAGAGTGGTGTTATTGAAATAGAGAGTGGTGTTATTGAGGTAGAGAGTGGTGTTATTGAGGTAGAGAGCGGGGTTATTGAGGTAGAGAGCGGGGTTGTTTAGTTAGAGAGTGGTGTTATTGAGGTAGAGAGTGGTGTTATTGAGGTAGAGAGTGGTGTTATTGAGGTAGAGAGTGGTGTTATTGAGGTAGAGAGTGGTGTTATTGAAATAGAGAGTGGTGTTATTGAGGTAGAGAGTGGTGTTATTGAAATAGAGAGTGGTGTTATTGAGGTAGAGAGTGGTGTTATTGAGGTAGAGAGTGGTGTTATTGATGTAGAGAGTGGTGTTATTGAGGTAGAGAGTGGTGTTACTGATGTAGAGAGTGGTGTTATTGAAATAGAGAGTGGTGTTATTGATGTAGAGAATGGGGTTATTGAAATAGAGAGCGGGGTTATTGAGGTAGAGAGTGGTGTTATTGAGGTAGAGAGTGGTGTTATTGAGGTAGAGAGTGGTGTTATTGATGTAGAGAGTGGTGTTATTGAGGTAGAGAGTGGTGTTATTGATGTAGAGAATGGGGTTATTGAAATAGAGAGTGGTGTTATTGATGTAGAGAGTGGTGTTATTGAGGTAGAGAGTGGTGTTATTGATGTAGAGAATGGGGTTATTGAAATAGAGAGTGGTGTTATTGATGTAGAGAATGGGGTTATTGAAATAGAGAGTGGTGTTATTGATGTAGAGAGTGGTGTTATTGAGGTAGAGAGTGGTGTTATTGAGGTAGAGAGTGGTGTTATTGATGTAGAGAATGGGGTTATTGAAATAGAGAGTGGTGTTGTTGAGGTAGAGAGTGGTGTTATTGATGTAGAGAATGGGGTTATTGAAATTGAGAGTGGTGTTGTTGAGGTAGAGAGTGGTGTTATTGATGTAGAGAATGGGGTTATTGAAATAGAGAGTGGTGTTATTGAGGTAGAGAATGGGGTTATTGAAATAGAGAGTGGTGTTATTGAGGTAGAGAATGGGGTTATTGAAATAGAGAGTGGTGTTATTGAAATAGAGAGTGGTGTTATTGAGGTAGAGAGTGGTGTTATTGAGGTAGAGAGTGGTGTTATTGAGGTAGAGAGCGGGGTTATTGAGGTAGAGAGCGGGGTTGTTTAGTTAGAGAGTGGTGTTATTGAGGTAGAGAGCGGGGTTATTGAGGTAGAGGGTGGGGTCATTGAGGTGGTAGTACCATGTATCCGATTATTTTCACCAGTGTCACGACCAGGGGCTGGTGTGCCTGAGTGATACAGGATGTACACACTTCCTGTTGACGTCTGATGTCCTGTTGACTATCATTAAGTTCACCAAGGAGAAGCACAGACTTATGAATGGAGCACAGCTGTGTGTGTGTGTGTGTGTGTGAGAGAGAGGGAGAGAGAGAGAGAACAGCTGGTCTTTTCAGTCATTTCGCCTGATGAATTGATTTGGACGATACTGAAAAGGGGTAATTTGGGACTTTTTCAGACCACAAAGCACATCATCTTGTCTGGACTAAACAGACATCCAACTTACAGCTCATCCCTGACTAGCACACACGCTAAAGAGATAATCGTGAAGGTTAACTCAGAAGTTAATTAATCATTTGAAAATGCTAGCGTCTAACTGATTACTCTCAAATGTCATTCATTGGCACTTTGCTAACAAATAACCTAAATGTTAGAACGTAACTGACAGCAACTGATCGCAAGTGCCAAGTACCAATGGTTAACCATGATTAACAAACCTAAATGCTAGCTATCCCCAGTATGCTAGTTAACATATTAAAATAATCCAACTAGAGGACTTAGACTCGGCATTTGAAGAGTTGTTATTTTTAAATGTGTTGTATTTGTTGAGTGGTCAGTGCTCCAGGGATTTAAGTGCTTTTGAATTGCACTGGAAGGGTTATTGTGTTTAAATGCAAGCTAAACCAAATGTTTGCTAATTCAAATGTAAGTTAAAAATTGCAGATGCTAGTAGCTAAACCAAATGAAGGTGGCTAGTCATGTGAATTAGCTAACATTTGGGTTAGATTCTAGCATTTGGCATTTCATTCAAGTCCCTGCAGCACTGATCACTCATTAGTCGCAACACTTTATGAGCCACAACCAATCACAGTTCTTGGAATGCTGAAGTCTGAGTCCTAGTCCGAGCATTAGTTAACCCAAACTAGCAACTAACTGCAATCACCAATGACTAAACCAAGCATTAGCATCTAACAAATGGCTAAACACTAGCTCAGGTGATTGTTGGCTACAGTGTGTATGGAAGAGTTATAGTGCATTTTTGGAGACTGGTATAACTCCAGATGATACACTGGGGAACAGTTTAGCTGTGCAGGTGTTGACGTTGTGTGTGTGTGTGTGTGTGTGTGTAGGGTAAGGGGAGGGAATGTCTCATAGTTTCCCCTCATATGAAACCCGAGCCGATGTGGAGCTGGAGGAAACGCTTGCGTGGACATTTCAGGAAAACACAGTCAGCTGATAATTGCACGGCTAAATGTTTGCTGGAAAACGCAGCGTAGAGAGCGGATCGTTTCAGCCGCCACCACGCCGCCATGTTTCTGCTGTAATGACTGTGTGTCGGTGTAAAACCCGTTATTTTCTGTATTCTTGTTTGGGCTCCAGTCGTACAGTCTACACAACTTGTCCTATATCTGCTGTAGCAAATGCAGACGGTCCCCTTAGTGATGAAATCAAATACACGAGTGCGCCATTATGGAATAAATAAATAAAAATTAAGAATGAAAACCAAATTCTACACAAATTTTTACCAATTTGTTAAGAATGATGATTTAATCATCCATATTTATAAAGTAACAGTTTAATTGTTATTTCTCTTAAATTATATATTTAATTTTGTCACAAATGGAATGTCATAGTTGCTCAGCTTGGAAAAAAAGAATTGTATTTTTTAGAAACACACAACTTCTGTGCCAGTTGTGTATCCAAATAGATATCAGTGTCCGTGGTGATATTTTAAAAATAATGTTCTTTATAAAATATTTAATGGTTTTTAAGGATTCTGAGACCTTAAATGTAAAGTAACTATCACCTTTATTTTAGAAATTGAGACTTTTTAGGACAAATGTTTTGCATTATTTTCGGTGATGTTACTGTCAGTGGTCTTACTGTCAGCAGTGATATTTTAACAGTGAAAGGTGTTAGTGTCAACAGTGTTACTGTCACTGATATTACTGTCAGTGGTGTTACTGTCAGTGGTGTTACTGTCAGTGGTCTTACTATCAGTGGTGTTACTGTCGCTGATATTACTATCAGTGGTGTTACTGTCACTGATATTACTGTCAGTGATATTACTGTCACTGATATTACTGTCAGTGGTGTTACTGTCATTGATATTACTGTTAGTGGTGTTACTGTCACTGATATTACTGTCAGTGGTGTTACTGTCATTGATATTACTGTCAGTGATATTACTGTCAGTGGTGTTACTGTCACTGATATTACTGTCAGTGGTGTTACTGTCACTGATATTACTGTCAGTGATATTTCTGTCACTGATATTACTGTCAGTGGTGTTACTGTCATTGATATTACTGTCAGTGGTGTTACTGTCAGTGGTGTTACTGTCACTGATATTACTGTCAGTGATATTACTGTCACTGATATTACTGTCAGTGGTGTTACTGTCATTGATATTACTGTCAGTGGTGTTACTGTCACTGATATTACTGTCAGTGGTGTTACTGTCATTGATATTACTGTCAGTGATATTACTGTCAGTGGTGTTACTGTCACTGATATTACTGTCAGTGGTGTTACTGTCATTGATATTACTGTCAGTGATATTTCTGTCACTGATATTACTGTCAGTGGTGTTACTGTCACTGATATTACTGTCAGTGATATTACTGTCAGTGGTGTTACTGTCACTGATATTACTGTCGCTGATATTACTGTCACTGATATTACTGTCAGTGATATTACTGTCAGTGGTGTTACTGTCACTGATATTACTGTCAGTGATATTACTGTCAGTGGTGTTACTGATATTACTGTCAGTGGTGTTACTGTCATTGATATTACTGTCACTGATATTACTGTCAGTGGTGTTACTGACACTGATGTTACTGTCAGTGGTGTTACTGTCAGTGGTGTTACTGACGCTGATGTTACTGTCAGTGGTGTTACTGTCGCTGATATTACTGTCAGTGGTGTTACTGTCGCTGATATTACTATCAGTGGTGTTACTGTCAGTGGTCTTACTATCAGTGGTGTTACTGTCGCTGATATTACTATCAGTGGTGTTACTGTCAGTGATATTACTGTCAGTGGTGTTACTGACACTGATGTTACTGTCAGTGGTGTTACTGTCACTGATATTACTGTCAGTGGTGTTACTGTCGCTAATATTACTGTCAGTGGTGTTACTGTCAGTGGTCTTACTATCAGTGGTGTTACTGTCGCTGATATTACTGTCAGTGGTGTTACTGTCGCTGATATTACTGTCAGTGGTGTTACTGACACTGATATTACTGTCAGTGGTGTTACTGTCAGTGATATTACTGTCAGTGGTGCTGGTGTCAGTGGTGTTACTGACACTGATATTACTGTCAGTGGTGTTACTGTCAGTGATATTACTGTCAGTGGTGCTGGTGTCAGTGGTGTTAGTGACAGCGTTTTTAATGTCATTGATTTTACCCTCAGTGGTTAGTGGCTCTGGGTGCCTACTCAAAAACATTTGAATGTATGACATGGCCATTTGTCCCACTCTGACACGCCCACCAGTCTGCGGTCTGCACAAAAACACTTATTTACATTTACCTCTGGCATTTGGCAGACGCCCTTATCCAGAGTGACTTACAATTATCTCATTTCTATACAACTGTGCAGTTGAGGGTTAAGGGCCTTGCTCAAAGGCACAGCAGTGGCAACTTGGTGGTGCTGGGATTTGAGCTCTCAACCTTCCAATCAGAAGGCCAACATCTTCGCCACTGAGCTGCCACTTCCCCCACTCATGAGAACTACTAGAGGTGAACACAGAGTTATGTGTATTATAATATTGTAATAATATCATAAACATAATAAAATGCTGCTAATAATCTGACTCAGATCAGATGGAGAGCCTGAAGATCAGTTGAAGGGCCTGAAGATCAGAAGAAGAGCCTGAAGATCAGATGAAGGGCCTGAAGCTCAGAAGAAGAGCCTGAAGATCAGAAGGAGAGCCTGGAGATCAGAAGGAGAGCTTGGAGCTAAGAAGGAGAGCCTGGAGATCAGAAGGAGAGCCTGAAGATCAGATGAAGGACCTGAAGATCAGAAGAAGAGCCTGAAGATCAGATGGAGAGCCTGAAGATCAGAAGGAGAGCCTGGAGATCAGAAGGAGAGCTTGGAGCTAAGAAGGAGAGCCTGGAGATCAGAAGGAGAGCCTGAAGATCAGATGAAGGACCTGAAGATCAGAAGAAGAGCCTGAAGATCAGATGGAGGGCCTGAAGATCAGAAGAAGAGCCTGAAGATCAGATGGAGGGCCTGAAGATCAGAAGAAGAGCCTGAAGATCAGATGGAGAGCCTGAAGATCAGAAGAAGAGCCTGAAGATCAGATGGAGAGCCTGAAGATCAGAAGGAGAGCTTGGAGATCAGATGGAGAGTCTGAAGATCAGATGGAAAGCCTGAACTTTGTTAGCTCTGCATTTATGAGCTCTGCGTCGTATGAAGTGTCGCTCTGTGCTCTTTGTTTAAATGTTGTGGTTTTGTGGAGTAAATATTTATAAGGTGAGATGGAGCTGGAGCTTATGGTCGTTAACTGCATGCCAACAGCTCTTCAGAGCTCGAGCCCTACAGCACTTCACCAGTTCTCGCTGTGCTTATCGTTCTGAAACCTGAGCCATAAATGTGTGCAGTTTTAATAGCTGTTAATTCCCTTCAGGAGCTGATGAGTTCTGAATGTGAATGTTTCACATTGTTTAGCTGATTTATGCAAATAGCTGTGTTTAAACACTACAGAGAGACGTTACTGCGTCTGTGCCTCAAACAGAACGAGGCTTACTGTTTGCTTACCGAGGAAAATCATTAGCATAATCATGAGAGGCGTTTTAATGATCATAATTTATGGAGTCGCGTTAGTCAACATACACAGTTAGAGACTCTACACAATAACCACAACCATGGATGGAGTATTATTAATTAGGATTAAAGCAGGGGTGGTGGGGGAGGAGGGTCTAATTACAAACACTGTAATTGAGAAATCTAATTTGCATAATTATGCACTGGATTAATTAACATAAACAGGAAAGCGATCTGATTAATCCATATAACAGTAGAGGAATCTGATAAAACATAAAGACATAAGAAGTCTTAGTTACACTATATTTCATTAGCATAAACGTAGAGGCAACGTTCACCATTAAAGGGGGAGGAGTCTGAGAAATCACAGTCAACAGGGTGGAGAGGGAGGAGACTGATCAGTTAGCACAAAGAAATGAGGATTTACCAAAATTGTTAATTAAATAGGGTGTGTCTCGCACATAAATAAGATTAATTAGCATAAAATAAGTCACAGTAGACATGTTAGAATCTGATGAGCATAATGAATCACTTTAGGTCAGATGAGTCTGAGTAATTAATGTAAAAGGGGAGGAGTCTAAAAGACTAGAACTCAGAATTATTATGCTAATTAGCATAAATAAGAAGTCATTTGATTAATTAGCTTTCACAAGGAACAAGTCTGGTTAATAATCATAAAGGTAGGAGTCAAATTAATTAGCATAAAGTAAAGATGAATCTGATGGGTTACCTTAAATAGGAGATCAACTGGATGCTTGTTGTATCTAAACAGTAACTTTAGACTTTTTGTTGCCTGTTGACACAAAACATACACTCACACACACACACACACAGACTTTGATGAAGTGTTTATAAAAATATAGTTTACTACGTAATTAGTATGCGATTTGGGACGCAGCCACAGGCAGCAGGCGGTGATCATAGTAACTGGGAAAGATTCACTGCGAATGTAAAACACTTTGCTAAATAAAAAGCACCACAGATAGCACACTATTCTGAGAGTCGGCTATTTCATCCTGTAGTAAGCAGTTTGGGAATCAGCCAGTAACTCTCTCTCTCTCTCTCTCTCTCTCTCTCTCTCTCTCTCTCTCTCTCTCTCTCTGTGTGTGTGTGTGTGTGTGTGTGTGTGTGTGTGTGTGAGTGAAAGTGGATAAAAACACAGAGGGAAGACGAGCTGCTGATCGTCCTGTCCAAGCGTGAAACATTTAAATGGAAATGTACTCTCAAAATCATGTGTGTGTGAAAGAGAGAGAGAGAGAGTGTGTGTGTATGTGTGTGTGTGTGTGTGTGTGTGTGTAAGGCCAGGACTGGGGGTTGAGGTGTGTGTTTCCTGGCAGGTTGAGTCACTGAGGTACTGAGGCGCTGTGGTGGTGTTTATCCATCACTCTGACGCCTGGCCGCTTTATCACCCGACTGACGAAGGCGCATTAACACGGCTCACATTACAGCACACATCACTCGCTCTGTTCCACTTATTATAGTCCTCCACCAGACAACCATCCGTCCGTCCAGCACACACACACACACCACACACACACCACACACACCACATGCCTCTGTGTCAGCTTCGGGCTTCCAAATGTATTTTCGCCTGTGGTGAGAATTAATAGAACTTTTGTATTTTGTTTAGTAATTCTTTTACATGAAACATTACTACTACAGGAAACACTCACTGGGCCTCATTTATCAAACTTATAGTAAATTTGTGTGCTACAGTTAATGCTGCGTTCGACTGAAACCCGTAACTCTGAATTTTTTACGTTCAACTAGGAAAAACTAGGAAAACATCCCTTAACTCAGAATTCCTAATCGCTATCTCTCCTCAACCCTGAGTTCAGAGACAGACAATCAACATACAGACATATTCACTTGTTAGATCTATAACAGTTCACTGTTCTGAGGAGGAAAATACTGTGTACATCGCTCATCACAGCTAGCTGGCTAGCTTGTTGCTAGCAAAAGATGAACGTCGAGGTGTCCACGGTTTTTCTCAATTTGTAGCTTTGACGCACAGAGGTCGAAAATGGACATTTCTGAAGAAAATCGAATGCAGCATTAAAGTTTTTGTGGCCAAATTGAACTAAAAATTCCCCCCAGATTTAAAAAGTTTTGCTCATTTACTTACGTTTATCTGTTAATAAATGCAAATCAGCCATAATTTACTAAGGATGATCAGGGCACAGCTGATTCACATTTAACCACAGCGACAAAACTCCATAAAAGGCAAAGAGACATTGAAAACGACAAAATGACGGCTAAAAGGTGAAAGAGCGCCTCCTAAGCTTGGCATGTGCTAGATCTTCCAATAATGCAACTCAGCCACTGCAGCGCATCAGCTACCACAGAGACACACTAATACAGTCTTCTTCCTTTTATAGGGCGCCATTACTTTCGTCTTCATTGAATAGTAAGTCTTATTTGTCTTATAAATAAATGCAGCAACTCATTGAAAATTATACGATTTGAATCGAGGTTCCTCTTCATATGGAAATTTACGAAAGCGAAACATAGGACGCGAACGTTTTTCCAAATCTGAACTGGATTTTCATGAACGCCACATTTTCGTATGAAGTTGGACAGATTCCTGCTAATAAGAGAAACTCCATGACAAATGTGAGGAAAGTGATTTCACAGGGGCTGTGTAGGGAGCTTGGAACAGATTTAGGGGTTTTCCAGGTTGATGGTTTGGAAGTAAACCAGCGCAGAAATCTCCGTCTGCTGCCAAGGACAGAGAGGACACGTCTCTCTCACCGTCTCACTCTCTCCCGTCTCTGGTGTCTCTTTGTGTGAACAGCATGCTGAGGGATCTGCAGATCAGATAACTCAGTGTGTGTGTGTGTGTGTGTGTGTGTGTGTGTGTTTGTGTGTGTGTGTTTCCGCTAGTTAACCGTGTAGGCTGTTTGTTTTTGGTGCTAATGATCCACACACACACACACACACACACACACACCATGGGCTTTGGCTGAGTGCTGATTGAGCCTTGATGTGCAAACTCACCAATCAGTAAAGTTCTGTAGGCGGCGCTGTCTCAGGGACAGAATGAAATTGATTGGTTAACAAGCAGTGGGCGGGGCTTTTCAAAAACTCAGCATGCCAGGCACCATACCAAATACCAAGCAATTATTTAATAAATATTTCTCCAACAGAATTTATACCACTAGCAAGCTAGCTATCAAAAAAAAAAAAAAATGTTGTTAGCTACTATTAACTAGCCAGTGAGCAACCTAGCTAGCTAGCAAACTAATCTTAGCTATCAAAAGAATGTATAGTTTATATACCTTATGGAGCTTAGCTAGCTTTCTGGGATTTTTTTTGGTTTAACTAAAAAAGAAAGTTCCTACGGTAACTAACACACTAGCTATTTGGCAGACTAGCATTCGCAATTTTTGCTTTATGTCCCAGAGCTAGCTAGGTTTCTGAGCAATTTTTAGTTCAACACCGCTACTAAAAAATGAACAAACATGCTAATTTTCAAGAAAGTTTCTAGCTAACACTAACTACCCAGCTATCAACATAGCTAGCTAACAATCTAATGTTAGCAAACGACATTTATGATTTTTTTTGTAAATATATATAATAAAATATATACATATATTTTTTAAAGTTAGCTCCACTACTAAAAAAATGAACATGCTACTTTTCACAAATGTTTTTAGTTAACCCTAAACTAGGAGGCTAGTTACGTACCTAGCTAACACGCTATTATTATCAATCGAAAGTTTTACAGTTTATATACCTTATGGGAATTAGCTAGCATTTCTAAAAGTAGGTTAATTTTTTTTTTCTTTTAACGTAACGATTAAAATTTAAATAAACATGCTAGTAGAATTTATACCCACACAGTCATGGGCTGGTTTCCAAATCACAGAATTATGTTGCCTTTGCTACGATCACTTTAGCTCACTAAGCAGTTAGCATCCAAAATATTCTATGTTAGCATAGACTGCGCTGATGAGTGGCTGTGTCCCAAACCACCATAGTACTTTACTAAATAGTGTACTGAAATAATAGTTTAGAGTACGATAGTGTATATTTTTATGCGCTAGTTAGTACAGTACTTTGTGATTTTGAGACTCTTGATATTGAATACAAGAATCAGAGAAGCTGATCATGCTGTGTGTGTGTGTGTGTGTGTGTGTGTGTGTGTGTGCGTGTGTGTAGCTGCAGGGAGGTTGCAGGGTTTCAGTGCACTCTCTGTAACTTTCCCTCCAATTATCTGTGCTTTCTTTTCTCTTTTCATCTCAGAGACAGGAAGTGCACAGCGATTTATTTTTATTATTATTATTTTTTTACGACTTCTGTAATAAATCCTCTGGAATCGTATTAATAACCACCGCAGCTGTATTTACCGACTGCAGCCTGTTATTATTTACTCGTTATTCTCATCATGACGGAACAGGCAGAGTGTAATTACGATGCGAATGAAGAGGATAAACATCACTAATCACTAGTCATTATGTCTGAAACCGCACCCTGTTCACTCTCTAGTGTGCTACGCTGGGAGGCATTTATTAGTCGGGTCCAAAGGACTCACTGAATGCACTGAAATGCACATGATGTACCCATAATGCACTGCTGCAACACGGTCCTGTGGTCCTGTTTTATTTACGATAAGACATCTTTACTTGTCCAAGAGAGAATTTGGAATGCGACAGTCACTTAAAATGAACAACAACAAAAAATTAAAATGCTGGATTACTGAAAATGTAAAACATAGAAAATTATATAAAAACATTAAAATTAACCAATTAAAATTAATTGGTTATCATTTACTACACTGTCTGTCTTTCTCTTCATCTCTCTGTCTGTCTGTCTGTTGGTCTGTCTATCTATCTACCTATCTATCTATCTATTGTCTGTCTGTCTGTTTGTCTATTTGTTGTTCTATCTATCTATCTATCTATCTATCTATCTATCTGTCCATATGTCTGCCTGTCTGTCTGTAGGTTGTTCAGTTGGTCTGTCTGTCTTTCTATATCTTTATGTCTGTATGTCTAGGTTTTGTTTGTCTATCCTTCTGTCTGTCTTTCTGTCTGTTTTACGGTCTTTCTGTCTCTCTGTTGTTTGGTTGGTTGGGCTACCTGTCTATCTGTCTTTCTCTCTACCACACTGTCTATCTGTCTATCTGGCTGTCTGTCTGTCTGTACTATGCTATATGTCTCTGTTTCTCCTCAGTCTTTCTGTCCATCTGTTAGTCAGTCTATCTGTCTGTGTACAATGGTGATCAGTCTAAACGAGTATCTTCTCTCTTTTTGATTCACAGGGGTTCCTCACTGGACTCACAAAATATCTGGAGAGAGAGAGAGAGAGAGAGGAAAGAAAGAGAGAGACCTATAGGAAGGAAAGCACATCTGTTAAACACATCAAGTCAGAAGTCTCAGCAGGACCTCTGCGTTTTCCGTTGAGGAGAAATGATCTGGAGCGCAGTTTGTCGGCCTATCATTAGGCCACAGGGCCTCACGCTGAGGAATGGATAGCCTCGCCGCTAACGCTACAATTACTGCTTTAAGGATGGGACACAGCTAATGGAAATCATTTATTCTTTGGCCTGAACATCAGCAGAAGCAGCAGTATTTGATGTAACCACTGTATTACTGTACGTCTCAGCAAAAGTAGTATTTGTTATCCATTGTGTTGGCTTGGGACCGATTCCTTTTTTTATTTATTTATTGATTTGTATAAAAGATGGCGGCGACCTATCGGATTGTGGTCAGCAGTATAAACTATTATAACAGTGTCGTAGTTGATCGACGCGTTCAGCAGACCGTGCATTACTGTAACGGACCATGTGGAGCGATAAAACATGGACTTAGCTGCACTGTGGCTCATCGTAGTACCTGTGCTGAACTTCTGGATTCTTCCCAGACGTACACCGATCGGCCAATCAGCTACCACGATTCTGCGTCTAAAATGCTTGAAAATGGTGGATGCGGTCATGTTGGATTTGGTGAAGATTTCCATTATCAGGTCGTTCCACGAGTGAAGAAAGGATCTGCTATCCAGAGCTCAACGAGCCTGAAGGATATCACCGGCGAGGCGATCAACTTGGCCAGTGGGAAGATGAAGGAGTTCTCCTTTGAGAAGGTGAAGTACTCCTCTAGTCATGTAACCTTCAGGAAAGGTAGAAAGGTAAGACCCGACTCGTTTAGCCGGAGATCTGCCGACCTTGATGTCATCTACGGACACTTCGGCAACGATGAAAACTGTCCTCCGCAGAAATCAGCACCAGATGAGCAGAAGTTGAACCGAAGCATCTCTCTGGAGCAGAACTTGAACAATGCAGCCTCATTTTATCTCAACAACCTCACAGAGGAGAACCTCATTGCCCGGATTCTGGAGAAGACCAAAACAGACAGCAATGCTTCCGGGGAAGATATCAAAGCTTGTTTGGACATCCTGCTCAAGTGCTCGGAGGATTTGAAGAAGTGCACAGACATTATAAAGCAGTGCATAAAGAGGAAGTCCATGAGCGGAGATGGTGAGGATTCTGGAAATCCGGATGCTATTTACAAAACCATGATGGCGCGACTCTCTAGCTACCTAAAGAGGCTGCCTTTTGAGCTTGACCTTGGGCATACAGGAAGATCAGAGCACAACGATCTATCAGAGCTGGTCAACACACTCCATGGACTTCAGCAAAGGCCTTTCTCACCTTTTGGCAATGAACAGCCTCCTCGATATGAGGATGTGGTCCAGTCCCCTCCATCAGCAAAAGTCCAGTCTAAATCTTCAGCTTGCTCGTCTCCGGAGTCTCTCGATGGCACCAGGGATCTCCCAGGAAGTTTAATATCTGCTCAAGTCCTCTCTGTATCACTCCCTGCCCATTCATCTGCTAATGGACTGCAGTATTCCAACCTTTCCTCTTCCACAGCCAGCACCAAACCATCCACCCTTCATTATCCCATCTCCACTGGCCGCCATGATGCCTCCTCCTCCTCCTCCACCAACAGCATTTCCAAAGAAACCTCAATGGAGACCCTGTACATTGAGGAGGACGCTGATGTAGGTCGAGCACTGGATAGGAAGCAGGGTTCTAGTCTTTCAGAGTCCAGGCAGCTTTCAAAGAGACATGACATAATGTCAGGTCCCAGTGCTGGCATTACTGACAAACTTCCTGATCTCAGTAGAAATGGAACTGTATATACACCCAAAGCTGAACCAGGAAGTAACCAGGCTTATACGCCATCACAAAGTACCGAGTCAAGGATACTCTCAAATTCCGCTCCACACATCTCCAGGGAAGGTGTAGATGAGATTGATAAACTACTAATGGACTTGGAGTGTCTCTCTCAGAATATGCAGAAGGAACCTCCGCTACCACCAAAGCAGAGACAGATAAATGCGTACCAAAAAAATCTGCACCAGATTGGCTCCTCAGGGATTAAAGGTCCGCCTTGTCCGAATCCTCCTGCCATCTCGTCCACCAAACCGACAAATCGCAACACAGAACAAGCTGGTGAGGAGGACGATGGTGCTCTCTTGCTACGGATTCTGGAGAGCATTGAGAGCTTCGCTCAGGAGCTGGTGGATTGTGGAGCCGGAACAGGAACTCAATCAAAAGAGCGTGAGGTGATGCGTCTCCTTCAAGACACACTGGCTAAGACTGAAATGACTTCAGAAACTGCTCCTGTGCCTACACCTGCACCTGCACCTGCACCTGAACTGGCACCAGGACCTTCACCTGCAGGACCTTCACCCTTAGTTCCGGCTACACCTGTACCTGTAGCTGCACCTTCAGCGACTCCTGCTAAAGTCTTGAGTCCGTTCATCAGTGGGAGAGACACAGGATCTACTATCCTCATCCAGCAGACGCCAGAAGTCATCAGGGTGAGTTCTTAAAAGATGTATGAATTTGTGAAGGGAGGTGTGGATGAACAAAAGTGGTGAGGCTAGCTTTAAAAGATCATCATGGGAGGCTGGTCATAAAACATTCATTAGTGCATACTCACTCGCATAACTCACAAACTAAATTAACTAACCGTCAGTTAGTTTCATAATCAGTTTACAAGCATCTGTGGGAACCTAGCTTAGCCAGGTGGAACTAGCATTAAGGATGCTAATGTCATTTATGTGCACACCCAAAGACAATCCACAGTTATGTTTATGATTTTTTTCATTTTTTTATGTTTTTTATTGTTTTCATCCGGTACATGACAATATCATACAAAACATAAAATACAGATTTATACAAATACTGCATGTAAGACCAGAATATATACAGTGGCTGAAATTTACAGAGATAGACGGAATACTAAATAAGGAGAGAAAAAAAATTTAATAAATAAAAATAAATAAATAATAATAATAATGATGATGACAAGTCAAAATTATTGCGTCACACGGAAAGACAGCGTCACAAAAGTCTTCCCAAACCCCGGAATGCCCACAGGGACCCCAGCTTTGTTCTTATTATGTAGTTTGTGAAGCAAATGTTCATACGAAGCCGTCTTAGTCATTATGTTGACCCATTCTTTTAGCTCTGGGGTTTTGGGAGTTTTCCAGTGTTTCAAGATGACTCTAGCCGTCACAGAGACCCCCACCATGATCACTGCGAACTCTCCCTTTCTAATGTTTGGCATCTGCTCCCTGTCTCCCAGTAGACATAACCTTGGTGATACTGGTATTGTTGTTCCAAGCCATTCCAAGCCTTGATAGGGCTGTCAAGTCAAGTCAAGTCAAGTCAAGTCAAGTCAAGTCAAGTGGAGTTTATTGTCATTTCAGCCATATATAAGTACATAGTGAAACGAAACAACATTTCTCCAGGACCAAGGTGCTACATAAGAAACACAGAATAACACATAATTACATGGGACTACATAAATTATACAACAAAGTGCACAAGTGCAAACAGACAGCACAAGACAGCACAATGACTACTGAGAGACAGTGAGCGCAGTAAGTCCCAGCGCAGCGCCGACCAGCACACAGTTCTGTTTAAAGTGAATCTAGTGACAATAGTGCAAATAGTACAAGAGTACAAAACAAGCAGCTGAAATAGTGTAAACGTAAGTGTAAACATAAGAGTAAACATAAGAGTAAACATAAGAGTAAACATAAGAGTAAACATAAGAGTAGCAGCCTATGAACAGTATAATATAATGAGTTATGTAGCAGCATAAACATGTGCAAAAACTTGCAAATAAATTGCAGAGAGGATGGAGGATGCTCAGTTGTGTGTGTATATTGGTATGTGTGTGTGTGTGTTCCTTCAGTCCAGGTTCTGAGTATTGGAGGTATGTGTGTGTATTCCTTCAGTCCAGGTTCTGAGTATTGGAGGTATGTGTGTGTATTCCTTCAGTCCAGGTTCTGAGTATTGGAGGTATGTGTGTGTGTGTGTGTGTTCCTTCAGTCCAGTTACTGAGTATTGAGGAGTCTGATGGTTTGGGGGAAGAAACTGCTGCACAGTCTGGTCATGAGGCCCGAATGCTTCGGTACCGTTTGCCAGACGGCAGGAGGGTGAAGAGTGTGTGAGAGGGGTGTGTGAGAGGGGTGTGTGAGAGGGGTGTGTGAGGGGTGTGCGAGAGGGGTGTGTGGGGTCGTCCACAATGCTGGTGGCTTTGTGGATGCAGCGTGAGGTGTAAATGTCCGTGATGGAGGGAAGAGAGACCCGATGATCTTCTCAGTTGTCCTCACTATGTCACTGTATGGCCATCACAAGGTTTTCTCAATAATAACCCAATCCAATAGAGTGTTATTATTCCAACGCTTGGCCAATTTGGCCATTTCAAAGGATATCTGATAAAGCCGATGGTCTGGTAATCCCAACCCTCCCTTATCCCGAGATGCACATGACTTGTTAAACTTTTCCCGTTCCATAGGAAACGTTTAACCATTATATCGTATTGTTTAAAGATCAACTGTAGTATTGTAAGTGGTAGCATCATAAGCTATGTTTATGATTTTAAAGAATTTAGTTCAGGAAATTAAGGTTTAATATTTTAAGGTTTTATTTTATTAAGGTTTTATTTTAAAGATTTAAGTTTGAATGTTCGCCTCGAGTCAGTAGTTTCCGGCAGCCATGTTTTTCTGTCACCGTGGTTACGTAATATCGCTGTCTCTTTTAAACATCAGCGAAGTGTAAAAATTCATTTGAAGCTCTGCTTCACAGATTGTTCTGTCAGCGTAGGTTTAGTCATGAATTATTCAAGCAGCCTGTGCATTATGGAAATCGTAGCATCAGGGTACTTTATATTCTCCTGTGTGTGCGTTTAAAACTGGGGTCGTGACGAGACTTCCATTTTCTGATCTTCTGAATAAATCATTAGTCACGCTACAGGAGCTGGATTTTTGTTTCGTGCCAGTAACTGCTGAAATAGCAACACATCGATCTGTTACTCAGAGTAACATGAGACAGACCTCTCATCGTCTCGCAGTGGCAGGGTGAGACAGCACTGCAGATCGGAAGCAATGCATTCTGGGATATATTTAGGTTTTGTTTTTGTTTTTTTGCATACCATTAAAGTAGTGTTTGTGTGATCGTACTTTCGGGAATCGGAGTTTTCTTTATCAGAGTTAAGAGCAGTCGTGTTAATTAGGGACACTGTAAGAGATCATAACTTTCCCTGTGATCCAGCTCTGCACTCGTTTTTTATCCCTTTGTCTTTTGTTCTATTATCTGTCCGTATTTATATTCTTTCTTTGTTTCTTGTTATCCTTTTTTGTCTTTTTTTTTATCACATTATCTTTATTCTTTATTATATATATTTATTCTTTTATCCACACATCTTTCATATTTACACTTTTTCTTTCTTTCTTTCTTTCTTTCTTTCTTTCTTGTTTTTTTTATCCCTTTATCTTTTATTCTTTTATTTGTCCATCTTTCATATTAATTTATTTTCTTTCTTTCTTTCTTTCTTTCTTTCCTTTTTGTCTTGTTTTTCAACCCCTTATCTTTTATTCTTTTATCCCTCCATCTTTCATATTAATTTATTTTCTTTCTTTCTTTCTTTCTTTCCTTTTTGTCTTGTTTTTAATCCCTTTATCTTTTGTTTTTTTATTAGTCTGCCTTTCATATTAATAATTTCTCTTTCTTTCTTTCTTTCTTTCTTTCTCCTCTCTCACTTCATATCTGTCCTTTCTCATTCTCTCCTCTCTTTCTCACTTGTCTCACTCTTTTGTCTCTCTCTCTCTCCTGTCTCATTTTGTCTCTCCTTTCTTCCTAATTTCTTTACTTCCCATTTCTTTAATTTTCTTACTTTCATTCCTTTTCCCAAGTTCCCATTTTTCTTTTTCCTTTCACCTGTCACTCTCTCTCTCTCTCTCTCTCTCTCTCTCTCTCTGCTGTAAACTCTGCCATCACGTGTTGTAAGCCTGTAAGCTGATACTCGCCTGCTATCTACAGCTCGCTATTTATGATGTTGCCATCACCCTCATCGGGAGAGGAAGGCTTTTAGTGAGAGCAGCCCCCATTTACTCCTAAACACCCACACACACACACCCACCCATACCACACACACTCACACACTCACACACAAACCCGCACACACACACACCCACCCTTACCACACACACTCACACACTCACACACACACACACACACACACACACTAGTTAAGGTCAAAGCTAGTTGAGAAAAGGTTTCGGATTTATGAGTGTCCATAATTTTTTGTGCAGGACAGTGTGTGTGTGTGTGTGTCTGAGAGAAAGAGAGGGAGAAAGAGACAGTGTGTGTGTGTGTGTGTGTGTGTGTGTGTGTGTGTGTGTGTGTGTGTTTAGCACCCCCCCTCATCTTACTGTGGCATTTCACTGAGAGACTGAGTGACGCCGTGGGGAAAACGGAGCTCGCGTAGGGGGACAGAGTCCTGCTCGTTAACACAAGACAGCCAATCACAGACGTAAACACTGACGCCACACACACTCTGAGTCAGTGCACGGCATGAGTGTGTGTGTGTGTGTGATGGTAAACTGTCCGCCCCTCTAAATTGGATCTGATGATGCCTCTGTCTTCAAGTCGCTCATTCCAGCAGTGTGACAGAGCTGTTGTGAGCCGTCTGTCTGTCTGCATTTCTGTCTGTCTGCATGTCTGTCTCCGTCTTGCGAAACTATTTCAGATGAAAGTGTGAAGCCTTTCCACTCAAATACACTGTCGAAATGTTGAATTTAAATTCCAGCTGACAGCTGATGATGTCATGATGGCCGTTACAGCAGGCGACCAATCACCAGCCTTGATGCAACTCACGCTCATTGCAGTCCTTTGGGTTTTTTTTTCTCTTTTCTCTTTTTATTTCTTCGTTAACATCATTATGAGAAATCTCACAGCCAGTCTCTCACCTGTCTCACTCTCTCTTGCCTCCAAGTTTCTCTTATCTCTCTTTTTCTCTTGTCTCTCTTCTCTCTCTCTCTGTCCTGTCTCACTCTTTCTTGCTTCTCATTCTCTCCTGCATTATTCTGTCATGTCTCACTCTCTCCGGTAAACTCTACCATTATGTATTTATGCCAACACTCACCTGCTACCTACTGCTTTCTTTCTTTCTTTCTTTCTTTCTTTTTTGTGTGCTTGCTTGTAATAAGTGTCTCCTTCTTCAGTAAAACACTCACTCTGGGGCTGTGAATTATCCCCTCGCGGCGCCTCTTCACACAGTGTTGACAGTGTGAACTGACCCACTACACCTGTCAGGAAGTGCACTTAATCGCCATGGAGACGGGGAAGCCCTGGCTGGAACTGCAAGTGCTACAGCTCCCATTAATCATCCGCAGTCCTCTCGAGTTGAGTGTTCAGGCCAGTCAGTCAAGCATAGAGTCAGTATTCAAGTATTCAGTCCACAGAGTCAAGCACAGAGTCAGTGATTCAAGCATCCAGTCCGAAGAGTCAAGCACAGAGTCAATGAATTGAGTATTCACTTCACAGATTCAAGCAGAGTCAGTGATTCAAGCAGTGTAGGTGATTCAAGCATTCAGTCCAAAGAGTCAAGCACAGAGTCAGTGATCAAGCATTCCCTCCAAAGAGTAAAGCACAGAGTCAATGAATTGAGTATTCACTTCACAGAGTTAAGTACAGAGTCAGTGATCAAGCAGTCAGTCCAGTGAGACAAGTACAGAGTCCGTGACTTAAGTATTCAGTCCAAAGAGTCAAGTACAGAGTCAGAGATTCAATTATTCAGTCCACATAGTCAGGTGCAGAGTCAGAGATTCAAACATCCAGTCCGAAGAGTCAAATGCAGAGTCAGTCATTCAAGCATTCTGTGAGTCATTGCATTCAGTCCAGAGTTAGTGATTCAAGCATCCAGTTCAGAGAGTAAAGAAGAGAGTCAGTGATTAAAGATTCAGGCAAGTGAGTCAAGTACACTGTCACTGATTCAAGTATTCTATTCAAAGATTCAAGCACAGTGATTAAAGAGTTCGGATAAATGATTTGAATGCAGAGTCACTCATTCATGGGTTCAGTCCAGAGGGTCAAGCACAGAGTCAGTGATTCAAGTATTCAGTCCACAGAGTCAGGTGCAGAGTCAGAGATTCAAACATCCAGTCCGACGAGTCAAATGCAGAGTCAGTCATTCAAGCATTCAGTGAGTCATTGCATTCAGTCCAGAGTCAAGCACAGAGTCACTGATTCAAGTATTCAGTTCAGCGAGTTAAATATTCTGTCAAGAGAGTCAAGCACAGAGTCAGTGACAAGGGGCAAGTACTGAGTCAGTGATTCAAACATTCAGTCCAGTCTGTCACGCACAGAGTCCGTGATTCAAAGGTTCAGGCAAGTGACTCAAGCACTGAGTCAGTGATTCATTCATTCATTCATTCATTCAGTCCAGAGATTCAAGCACAGGGTCAGTGATTAAAGATTCAGGCAAGTGAGTCAAGTACACTGTCAGTGATTCAAGTATTCTATTCAAAGATTGAAGCACAGAATCAGTGATTAAAGAGTTCAGACAAATGATTTGAGTGCAGAGTCACTCATTCATGGGTTCAGTCCAAAGAGTCAAGCACAGAGTCAGTGATTCAGTATACGTCTAAATGACTCATGATGAGCCTGTAGGGTGAGATGTGCTCCCCAATGAGGCAGGAACCTTTCAAGTAAGCGGTTACTAAAGAGTGAAAACGTGATGAATGTTGCAGTTTGTCGTTTATTTCGCTGTCTCACTGCCTGGTGGGAACAGCGTAAGAAAAAAATACGAATAGTGCTGAGTGTTAAAGCCACAGAAACATCATCCTGAGAGTTCTCACTGCTACCTGGTCAGAAATATCCTCTGTGCAGCGTGACAGATGGAGTCTTCATGCAGAGATCAGTAA